>NC_088880.1:36157605-36454950 GCF_032884065.1 Artemia franciscana | reverse complement strand
TTTATGGCAATTGGAGGTGGGTATTTGTCCCTCTCCTATGGGCTTCGAAAATTACCTTCTGTGGTATTTTCATTGAAAAATCTATTTGGTACCTCAAATTATTTTGATTATCAACTGAGTAAAAAATTAGACCATCTCTTTTAATTGATTTAAAACTGATATTGCTTGTATAATGTGACGTTTTACGTTATCTTAACCTTGGATGGCTAGATAAAATATATACTATCCGTCATAGCAGCTTGCCAGCGGCTATAAAGCAAAACGTAAACGAATTCTGACAAAGCAATTATCTTAAGCCCTTATTTTCGTAATTTTATGATTCTTTTGTTCTTCTTAAGACCCTATTCAATAGCTCGTTTGCTGGTAGGTGGAGGAAGCTGAATATCATTTTGGGTATGATGATGTAAGCTGTTGTACTTGATTTATCTTTTCAGGAAAACAGTATCATTTAAAATCGTTCGTGCTTCAAATGGCGATGCCTGGGTTCAGTCTTCTGACGGTAAAATGTATTCGCCATCACAAATTGGTGCCTTTATTCTGGTAAAAATGAAGGAAACTGCTGAGCATTATTTAGGAACACCTGTGAAAAATGCTGTAGTCACAGTACCTGCTTACTTTAATGATTCTCAGAGACAAGTAAGGCTTCTATTTTAATATTCCCGTTTTTTAGTTAATGCGGTACCAGACACGATGATCTTTGGGAAACTGATGGGTTACTGGGGGAATTACCAATAAATAAGCTCTTTTCAGTGTTTCTAGCGGTGACTACTCCGCTTGGGCTTGTAAGACGCCGTCCATTTAATTTGTTGAGTTGCTCCAGAGTATGCCCGTCCTTTTTTTGGGGGGGGGGGCGGGTGTTCAAAGATATACCTCCTCTCCCTGTGTATATCCTTGCTCCAGAAGCCCCCATATGAATAGTTACGAGTCTCAACTGTAATATGTTGACTGAAATCATGATTAAAGTAGACACAATTTTACTCCAAAGCCAACACTTGGAATGCTTTGGTTCAGTTTTCAAGTAATTTAACACAGCAAATTCGATCCTGCCTGAAATACAAGCAATATTAAAAAAAACAAATTATTTACCTGGGATTAGTTTTTTGTTAATATAGTAGTTTTCAATGTTTAGTGTATTCCGGAAAGATCCTTTCAAAAAACCGGAAAGTACCCGATATTTCTGATCTGGACAATTTAAGAAACACGAATATTTTGTTCTTGACATAAGAAGAAAACATACAGCTTTTGTTGTTATTGAACAAATTGTACTTTGGCTTCTTTAATTGAATTGAACAATCAACATTAATTGCAATGAACGTCAACTCATATCATATCTTCATTTTGAATTATTACAGAGCAAAAAGGATTAAAACGAGAAGTTGAAACTGAGAAAACTAGCAACTAAAAAGAATTAGTATCCATTAACAGAGTTTAAATAGCTTCTCTTAAATGTTTGTAGTATCAAGCAGGTATGCAAAAGTTTCAAAGCTGCGAGTAGCAGAATTTTGAAAGCTGCCGACCCTTTAGCTGCGCAATTTGGGTTTTGACAGCTTTCCTTTGAGTAAAAAGTATTTTCATTTGTAAAATTTGCTGAACAGTAACAAATGTAATATGGTATAGCCTGTAGTTAGAAATATCCGCACTTTTATGATAAACCCTCTATCGCTCAGGTTGTTCATTCATTGACGCATTATAGAACCAAGACAAAGAGAATTATAGACATGAGACAACACAAAGAGAAGTGATAGAATAGATGGAAAATATATAATTTGGGCTATGTATTTGCAAATTAGGGGGGGGGGGTAGTGGTAAAGTATCTGTACAGTGTGAAGTTAAAAAACAATTCTTACTACATACTATGCAAAATAATTGTACCTAACACATTAGACATACAGACCCGCTTTACTTTACCCCCCCCTCTAATGTGCAAATATATCTTCCAAACTTGTTTTGGTTCTAAAGTATTATGTTTTTATCTTACTTTGCTATATTTTATTAGGATTGAGTGTCATACCGAAGTATGAATAGTTTTCTGAATTACAATCAGCAATGTAGACTAATTCATTGGCAAGCCACATACTAGCCCTAAATATCATACTCCATAATGATATATGTACTATTTTATGAAAAGTACTATATCATATTTAGTACTGTATTGCTACCATAGTAGCAGTACATTAATCTCTAGTACTGCTAGCAGAGTATAGTATTCAAATTCTGAGGTGTACTGTATATAGCTTACCGCTGTTACTTTATGGATGGAACTGTACACTCCAATGCTATTGGTATTATAAAATTAATGCGTAACCAATTGCATGCTTGACACTCGTTAATAACTATACTATAACTATAAAAAACAATCATTTGATTTTCTGGGAGAACAATATTGATTGGAGTCACATGCATTATGAAGCTTTGATTTTGGCTTTGCCCTAATCTAATCCCCAAAAGGAACAGAGAAGTGCTGCTGCATTGTATTGCGACTGGTATAGGCTGCTAATCTTCTACTCTCCAGCTTTTTCATTACCTGCTTTGGCTGTATATACATCTAAATAGCTTTCAGCCCTTTTAGGATTCTTTCTATCTGACGAATAAACAGTTTTGAGGGATTTTGGCCTTAAGTCCGAGACTTGGACAAATATTCACTTTCAGTTCTCACTTTCACTCACTTTCAGAAGAGAACAAAGTAAAAACATGTCCACAAAAACGAAGGATAACGACGGTCTAAAAAAAAGATATTCACATAGCGACATTGAAACTCAATGAGCTTTTAGTTTGAATGAGTTTTAAAAAGCATCAGCGTGAGAGCTCTCCCACAAAACGGGATAGTACGTACTTGTCTAAATACGTGCTGGAATCATTCTAATGTGCTAATTGAATTCGATACCAATCTCTAGGACTACCCGTATCTTTGTCTCGAAGCATTAAAGATTAGGATTTCATAACAATTTTAATGCGAATATAGTACACAACGGTATTCACAAAGTAAGTGGAACACGGGGCTTTTCAGAGCCAATCTGTTGTACTACTTCACTAATACGATGAAATTTTGGTCTATCAGTACAATCGACTGTGCAGAAGAAATGCCACTTCTTCCGTGAACAAAAGTGAACATCCAAGACAACTTCAATGAATGGCTTACATATTTCATTTATGGGGGGGACTGTCACTGAGTAACTAACTAGCTGCGAAGATCGGTGGAACTAGCCCTATGGTCACGACCACGTGTGTCCACAGTACTGCCCATGCTCTCGACAACAGATTGGTATGACGTCTTGCACATACAGCTCATTAAGAGGTGAGGACATTCTGGAATGACATCATACAGTGCTGGTTGCTCTGAAAATAAGTAAAGCTTTTGCAGTACACTTAGAGAGAAATTCTTTGGATTTGCATTTACGCTAGAAACACGATATAACCATGTTTTTTACGGGTCGAGAACTGAACTTCTGAAAATTCTGAAAACTCTCTGAATTTGCAAGATCAACCAAGTGTCCAAGTTAATCAGATTTCCCGATCGTCAATTCAACCGAGCTGGTATCAAATATATTCCCCATAATGACAGTCCATTCATCAACTGGGTTGTACCTATTTGTAGCAACAAAAAAGTGTTAATTGAGATTATTCAAAAGCTTCTCTCAGAAGCTGCAAAGTTTCCAGGAAGTTCCTGTTACTGCCTCTCTAGTAGTTCCTGCAGAATCTCACAACTCAGAAACCACATCGATCACCGATCGTGCCCCTCACGACATCAGGGGTTTTTGTCGTAAAACTATGGGAACACCATGGTATAAAGAATCTGTTCATAAGGAAGAAGCCGCTTTTGAGAAGCAAGGAGGTAGCTGAGAATCAACTGGATCATCTGCTGACAGTTGAAATTTCATTTTGGCGAGGGCATCAACGTTTTTATTCAGTATTTTTGTAATTTCCTATGGTAAAAGCTCCACTTTTTGGAGTGAAGGGGAAAGGTTGGATTTGGCAAGATTGTATATTCAAACATCGCTTAATTTAAACCAAAAAGAAACCTGATTCAGAAACAAAACTTAGTTTGGCTTGCCTTATAAGGCAAGACAAAAGGTTTCTAAACTTTAGAAAGTTTACTTGTCCTTAAGTCCTTAGAAAGTTTAGTCGTCTTTGGGATACAACTGATTGTTAATGACAGTTAAAAACGTCAAAATAGAAAGTGTATCGTCAAAGCTAGAGGACCCTATATAGACTCTGGGGGAGCAGTCTGAGGGCCTCAGCTTGACCACCTCTAACACTATTTCTCCCACCCCATCCCGTTGTGGAAATAAAAAAGCGGCATTTCAAAATTTTAACGTGACGACCAAAAAGGCCAAAACAAAAAATAAAATTGTATCTATAACGTAAAAGCTCCACTTTTTGGAGTGATGGGGAAAGGTTGGTTTCATAAATATCAACACTCCCTTTTAAACTAAGTACGAAATTGGCATGCGAGATCTTATGTAAATGATCATCTTAATTGCCGCAGAGTAAGGAAAACATCAGGGGGTAGTTGTCCCTGCAAGTTTGAAAACTTGTGCTGAGAATGTAACAAACCTAGTGAAGAAAAAGACCGACGGCTTCTTGAAACTGACACATTATGTTTCAGCGAGGGCTATCATCAGTACAAGTAAACAATGGGTAGTAAATAATTGATACAAAAACTATGAAAAGTAGTGAAACAATTATGTCAAGTAGTGATAGTGACAGTCACTAGGGGTGGATAGTCACTAGTGATAGATCGCTATGGGTGGTAACCTTGAACAAAAGCGAATTTTCGGGGAGCCGATTTTTTTTCGATAAGGCAGAGATTTTTGGGGAAATCTCCAAAAATTCGGGGAAAGTGGAAGCACTGGTATTTTCAGACTAAGTACACGTTACATTTGCTCTATCGTATCCGTAAAGTAACTAAAATTAAATTGAAACTGAGGTAACACGAATTGTAAATGTTCAATGATATCATAAAAAGTCTATTTATACGTCGAAGTGAAAAAAAGTTAAATATCCAAAGAAACTGTTTCCTCTAGGCAAGAATTTAATTTAGGTTTTGGTTTTAACCCGGCAAATTTCTATAAATAACAAGTAAACGATTCGTATAAATGCAATGTGGGCATGTGGGGCAGCTTTCTAACGAAAGTAGTGGGGGTAGAATAAACCTAGCACCGTCTTAACCATAAAGTAACTAAAATTAAGACGAGACAGAGGTAACAATAATCGTATATGTTTGATAATATTTCGAAAAAAATTGCTGGACCGTCGATAGTCTTGCTCTTGGTTTTCAATTAAATAAAAAACAAGTTTTTTCAACTGAAAGTATAGAGCAACATTAAAACTTTAAACGAAAAAAATTATTTTGTATATGAGGGGGCTCACCCACTCGTCAATACCTCGTTCTTTCACAGGACTAGTTGGTTTGGTGACGTGTTTTATTCCAACTGAAAAAATAATGTGTATCCTAGTTGAAATTTGACGGAATTGTATTTTATACTTGCTTCACGTGAAGGGTCCTCCGACACTAAGTAAAGTGCGTCCAAGATAACGTTTATTAGCTAGAAATTCCTTTGAATGATACTAAATAGTTTCACTGGGTTAATTATATTGCTGATTGTACAACTCTTAGACAATGCTTTATTTGAAATGATTATCACAGGCCACAGTAAGCCAAGTTTCTATTTCAAATAAATAAGCAAGATAAAACAAATACAAGCGTGTACAAGACGAAGAGAAGAAACGAAAGAAAAACAGGAAATAACAAAGGAGGAAAGAGAGAATATACACAGTAATACAAAAATAAACTCAAAAGAATACTCACAAAATCTCTGTCTTATCTTAATCTAGTAGTTGCATCGAAAACTTCTTAGTAAATGTTTTCAATGGATTGTTTATTTCTAGGCTACCAAAGATGCTGGCCAGATTGCCGGATTAAATGTTCTGCGAGTGATCAACGAACCAACAGCTGCTGCTTTGGCCTATGGTATGGACAAAACAGACGATAAAGTCATTGCTGTTTACGATCTTGGAGGGGGCACCTTTGATATCTCGGTTCTTGAAATTCAAAAGGGGGTCTTTGAGGTCAAATCGACCAATGGTGATACATTCTTGGGAGGTGAAGATTTTGACAATGCTCTTGTCAACTTCCTCTGCACCGAGTTCAAGAAAGACGTAATTATTAATTTATGTCCTACCGTTATACTTTCTAGTAATTGTTTTATGTATGATACCAGTAGAAGTCTTACAAGTTTTAAATACAGAAAATTAGGGCCTTTTGTCGTATTTCGCCATAATTATCCACTTTAATCTCTCTCTCTCTCTCTCGCTTTCTCATTGCATAATTTATTCTTTACTCAAATACATTTGTTTTATTTCTGGCTTTCAGTAATTTGTCGTAAAGTAGTTTGATTTTTCTCTCATTTAGTTATTTTACTTATTCAGTTATTTTCCAAAAGGTAGAAGCGGGAAGTTTTATATTTCTTTTCTTCTTTTTATTCACGAATAATGCTAAAAAGGATACTTTTCCATGAAAATACCAAATGGAAGTATTTACTCAATGAAAGTATTTAAAAATCTTAATAGGATGAGGAAAAAAACTCACTGGTAATTGATGAGTACGTGTAGCAGACAACTACCAATAGCTGTTTTGATACTAAATTTTTTGATTTGTCTGAAGCGATATTTTTGGTAATGCTACCGATTGATTTTGGTTGTGTTTTTCTGAAGATAAGTTATTACTACTACTAGCTGTTGGTGTGGCGCTTCGCCTCCCACCTAGTAGGTGGGGGCGCTTCGCCCCCCCCCAAGCCCCCCTGCGCGCTTACGTCGTTACGTGCCGTATTAGTTATGTGCCATTGTAGTTGTGTCCCACCTGTGAATATAGATAGATATATATATATGTTTTAACTACGTAAAACTTGCGAATATACAACATTCTTCGCTGTCTCATTGTCTGTGTATATAAATAGATTGTCAGGTTTACCAACTCTTGAACATGCAACATATAATTGTCCATGGGAAAAACAATCCGTATTCAGATCTATACCGCATTTTTCTAATGATTGCCCTTGAGCTTTGTTGATGATGATTGCTAATCGAATATTGCCTGTGTCCCGGTCGTCATTTAGATATCCCCCCTGTGCCCCCCCCCCCCCCGGTGTAGCCATTGTAGTTGTGTCCCTGTGTCCCGGTCGTCATTTATATTCCCTGTGTCCCGGTCGCCGCAAGCCTATTTTCACGTTGTTCTTGTGATTCCTCGGCACGCTTTCTTTTGGCATTATCTCTTTGAGCCGTAAGCCTGTTTTCACGTTGCTCTTGTGGATTCCTCGACACGATTTTTTTGGTAATTTCTCTTTGAGCCGCAAGCCTGTTTTCACTTTATTCATGTGATTCCTCGGCACGCTTTGTTTTGGTATTATCTCTTTGAGCTGCAAGCTTGTTTTCACGTTGCTCTTGTGATTCCTCGGTACGCTTTCTTTTGTTACTTTCTCTTTTAGCCGCAACCCTGTTTTTACGTTGCTCTTGTTTGGCATTATCTCTTTGAGCCGCAAGCCTGTTTGATTCCTTGGCACGATTTGATTCCTCGGCTGTTTCTTCTGCCATTGTAGGATTTATACTAAATATTCTCTTTGAATCGCAAGCCTTATATACGTATAGTGACGTCATATACAAACATACAAAATACATACATGACGTCATAATGATCAATCCTTATAATGAAGTCAGTCGACAAACATGACATCAGTCGACAAACAACTTATCTATTTTATATATAAAAATAAGTTGTTTGTTTGTGTTGACTGACGTCATGTTTGTGTGTCGACTGATGTCATGTTTGTCGACTGACGTCAGTATAAGGATTGAACTGTATGTCGTCATGAAGTTGTTTGTCGACTGACGTCATGTTTGTCAACTGATGAAATTACAGACCGGGATACAAATGACGACCGTGACACAGGGAATATAAATGACGACCGGGACACTCAAAGAGAAATTACAGACTGGGACACCGGGACACAAATAACGACCGGGACATAGGGAATATAAATGACGACCGGGACACAGGGCTACAACTACAACGGGGTCGCCGGGGGGCACAGGGGGGATATATAAATGACGACCGGGACACAGGGAATGTTCGAAGACAAATTACAGACCGGGACACACGGAATATAAATGACGACCGGGACACTCAAAGAGAAATTACAGACTGGGACACTGGGTCACAGGGAATATAAATGACGACCGGGACACAGGGACACAACTACAACGGGGATGCCGGGGGCACAGGGGGATATATAAATGACGACGGGGAAACAGGGAATGTTCGATTAGCAATCACCATCAACAAAGCTCAAGGGCAATCATTAGAATAATGAGGTATAGATCTGAATACGGATTGTTTTTCCCATGGACAATTATATGTTGCATGTTCAAGAGTCGGTAAACCTGACAATCTATTAAATAAAAAAAACAAGTTTTTTTAACTGGAAGTAAGGAGCGACATTAAAACTTAAAACGCACAGAAATTACTTCGTATATGAAAGAGGCTGCTACCTCATCAACGCCCCGTTCTTTACGCTAAAGTTTGACTCTTTCTCTCAATTCTTCTTTTTAAAACAGTAAAAAATTTTAGCATAAAGAGCGGGGCGTTGATGAGGCAGCAGCCTCTTTCATATACGAAGTAATTTCTGTGCGTTTTAAGTTTTAATGTCGCTCCTTACTTCCAGTTAAAAAAACTTGTTTTTTTTATTTAATTTCTGAACGTTTTTGAATCAATGCATGTTTTGATTTTGGCTCTCTGCAGAGGAATAATCAAAACGAAATTTGCATATTTTTTTTTTGGCTAAATAGCTTTCTCATAATTTTGATCGAATGATTTTGAGAAAAAAAGAGCGGGGGACGAAGCCTAGTTGCCCTCCGATTTTTTGGTTAATTAAAAAGGCAACTAGAACTTTTAATTTTTTACGAATATTTTTATTGATAAAAGATTTACGTAACTTATAAATTAGCTTACGTAAAGAACTTTTGTATTCTCATGTTTTTATTACATATATGAGGGGATTCGCCCCATCGTCAGTACCTCGCTCTTTACACTAAAGCTTAAATTTTATCCCAATTCATTAAGAATGACCCCTGAATCACAAAAGCCGTAGAATAAATAGTTGAAATTACTAAAAATACTTAGCGTAAAGAGCGAAGTATTAGAAGGAGGTGAGCCCCTCATATGGGTAATAATTTCTGTTTGTTTTAAGTTTTATTGCTGTTTCTTACTTCCAGCTGAAAAAGCTTTTTCACATTTATTTTTTAATTGTTTTTTTTAAATAATGCTAGTAAATCCTGCTCTCCCTTCATGGAAATTTTCTTTTCCCACGACAAATTCTCGATGGAAAGTTCTCCCAGCATATCCCTCTCTTCTCAACCCCTCCCCCAACCAAAAAAATCCTCCTGAAAACGCCTGTATACTTCCCAATAACCATTACTATATGTAAGCACAGGTCAAAGTTTGTAACTTGTTGCCCCTTCCACGGGGACTGTGGGGGAGTAATTCGTCCCCAAAGACATAGTTATAAGGTTTTTCGACTACACTGAATAAAATGGCTATCTCAGAATTTTGATCCGTTGACTTTGGGAAAATAATTAGCGTGGGAGGGGGCCTAGGTGCCCTCTAATTTTTTTGGTCACTTAAAAAGGGCACTAGAACTTTTCATTTCCGTTAGAATGAGCCCTCTTGCAACACTCTAGGACAACTGGGTCAATACGATCACCCCTGGGAAAAAAAATAAATAAAAAAAATAAACACGCATCCGTGATCTGCCTTCTGGCAAAAAATATAAAATTCCTCATTTTTGTAGATAGGAGCTTGAAACTTCTACAGTAGGGTTCTCTGATACGCTGAATCTGATAATGTGATTTTCGTTAAGATTCTATGACTTTAAAGCACATCAATATTGCGACACAAGTCAGTCCTTCACAAGTCAGTCGACACAGTTCTGGAACCAAATGAGGCGGCTGATTATCCATCTGAATTTTTAAATTCTCTGGATCTCCCAGGGTTTCCACCAGACGTGCTACAACTAAAAATAGGCTTACCAATAATATTCTTACGAAATATCAACCCACCAAAGCTTTGCAATGGCATGCGACTTGCCGTAAAAAAAAAGAATGGAAAACGTAATAGAGGCAACAATCTTGACAGGGACTTTTGAGGGTAAGGCTGTTCTTATTCCTCGCATTCCCATGATTCCAATGGATCTGCCTTTTCAATTTAAAAGATTGCAATTCCCAATTCGATTAGCATTTGCAATCACCATCAACAAAGCTCAAGGGCAATCATTAGAAAAATGCGGTATAGATCTTAATACAGATTGTTTTTCCCATGGACAATTGTACGTTGCATGTTCGAGGGTCGGTAATCCTGACAATCTATTTATATGCACTGACAATGGGACAGCGAAGAATGTTGTATATTCGCAAGTTTTACGCAGTTAATTTGTATTGTATATGTATATCTATCTATCTATCTATCTATCTATCTATATAAAAATAAGTTGTATGTATGCATGTTTGTTTGTTTGTAAAAAGAGCGTTTGCATATGACGTCATTATAAGTATATAAGGCTTTGTATATGCACAGACAATGGGACAGCCAAGAATGTTGTATATTCGCAATGTTTTACGTAGTTAAAAAATACATATATCTATCTATATTCACAGGTGGGACACAGGGACACAACTACAATGGCGCGTAACTAATATGGCACGTAACGACTTAAGCGCGCGGGGGGGGGGCGCGAAGCGCCCTCACCAACTACGTGTTAGGGTGATGCGAAGCGCCACCCCAACAGCTAGTTTTTATATATATAGATTAATGCTTTCTGACCAGAAACCTTGAACAGAGCTCTCCGAGCAAGAACCGATGGTATTGTAGCTCTATCCCCGATTTTGTATTTAGCACTAGTTCCTCATATATCAAGTAATTCTGATTTTTCAAAATAGAGAAAAAGTTTTGTGGGTTTGCTAAGTATGTTTTGCTTTTCCTCTCGTGGACACATATATTTTATTTAGTTGGAAAATACGTATTACACAACCTGTGCGAAAGGAGAAGTACATTTAAGTAGTCTGAAAACTGGCAATCTGTGGTAACATTTTATTTTTTGAATTTTGTTTTTGCAAATTTGTCATAAACTGTTTTACTTGAGTATGCGACTAAGGAGTACAGACCCTCAAGACGAACCATTTATTGCTTCTGTTACTAGAATAAGGTGCAACTTTTTATTTGGGCACTCGGTGATACACCGGCACCCCGGTGTATTAAAGGAAATTAGTTATAATACTGTAACTTGAAAAAAGAAGCTTTTGGAGACTAAGATAAAATGTGCCTAGCATTGTAGATTCTATATCTTGTTTATTTTTTGAAAAAAAATTCCCTCTTACTGCACATCATCTGAAAGCATCGGGAAAATACCTATTACCGGCAGACTGCCTCTTCAACAGGACTTTGAGCAGTGCTCCTAAGCAAAAATCTAAAAAAAAACATTTGTAGTGTTTGAGGTAGTATTGTTCATATAGAAACTATAAGTTTTAAAGTCTGCAGTAAGTGCTCTTTGTAATGACATGCACTTGACTTTTCATTGGAATATACGTCAGCCCACGCTTATTTATAGTCAAGCTTATATTTTTATTTACTAATAGCCGGTACATTACCTTCCGCCGTGCAAAAAGTGGGGTAGCATAGTAGCAATGCAACATGGCAGTTTTCATGGCCTAGTGAAATTTGTTGACAGATTTGTTTGAAAATACTATTTTTACATAAAAATTTATTATTCGATATTTATATGTTTTTTGGATATATAGTTACAATGTGGAAGTGAATCCTTAGTGTTTTAAGAAAAGCCATTTTTTTTTTAGCAAGGGATTGATGTAAAGAAAGATCCAATGGCGATGCAAAGAGTAAAAGAAGCAGCAGAAAAGGCGAAAATTGAGCTGTCATCATCAAGTCAAACCGATATTAATCTCCCATATTTGACAATGGATGCATCAGGACCTAAGCATTTGAATCTCAAGGTAATTTTATTTACAATTTTTTTCTTTTCTCCGTTCTGTGGCATAACTTACTTACTTAGACTTAGATCCCCCTACGCCTGGGGGTGCATAGGGCAGCGAAGGTTGACCTCCAACTTGACCGATCTTGCGTTAAAGACCAAAGTTCATTCAAAGTGGTTTGGAGTGGTTCAAAGTGGTTGTGGAGTGGTTCAAAGTTTACCGTAAAATCCAGTTTGTGGGAGATTGTATTCAGAGATTATCGTTAAGGAATAGGCACTTTACATTCTATATAAACAATTGGCATTTTTATTCTCTATTTTAATCATGACGTATACAGAGTGAAACCATGAAACATATGTAAACAGATACAGGGTGAACAATATTAAACAAAGTCTGCTTTCTGGGGGAGGGTGAGCATTATTTCTAGCAGTTTAAGGCTATGAAAAGGTCTCTGGAAGAAGGGCCTTAATTTTTATAGCACTTGGTATTTATCAAGTGGCATATAGCGATCGCAAATTCTGTTGGTCTCTCTGTCTATCTGACGGTCTTTTGGTCCTGGTTTTGCTAGTTTAGGCACTTCCAGATAAGCTAGGACGATCAAATTTGGCAGGCGTATCAAGGACCAGACCAATTTAAATTAAAAATAGTCGTTTCCCCGATTCGAACATCTAGGGGGGGGGGGTTAATTCGGAAAAATTAGAAAAAAATGAGGTATTTTTAACTTACGAACGGGTGATCGGATCTTAATTAAATTTGATATTTAGAAGGATATCGTGTCTCAGAGGTTTTATTTTAAATCCCGACCGGATCCGGTGACATTGGGGGGAGTTGGAGGGGAAAACCTAAAATCTTGGAAAACGCTTGGAGTGAGGGATCGGGATGAAACTTGGTAAGAAGAATAACTACAAGTCCTAGATTCGGGATTGACATAACCGGAACGGATCCGCCCTCTTTGGGGGAGTTGGGGGGAGAGTTAATTCTGAAAAATTAGAAAATGAGGTATTTTTAACTTATGAAGGAGCGATCGGATCTTAATGAAATTTCATATTTAGAAGGACCTCATAACTCAGATCTCTTATTTTAAATCTCAACCAGATCCAGTGTCATTGGGGGAGTTGAGGGGGAGAACCGGAAATCTTGGAAAATGCTTAGAGTGGAGAGATCAGGATGAAACTTGATGGGAAGAATAAGCACAAGTCCTAGATACGTGATTGACATAACCAGACTGAATCCGCTCTCTTTGGGGGAGTTGGAGGGGGTGTTAATTCAGAAAAATTGAGGTATTTGTGACTTAAGAAAGGGTGACCGGATCTTAATGAAATTTGATATTTAGAAGGAACCCATGTCTCAGAGCTCTTGTTTTAAATCTCGACTAGATCTGGTGACATTGGGGGGAGTTGGAGGGGGAAACCGGAAATCTTGGAAAACGCTTAGGGCAGTGAGATCGGGATGAAACTTGGTGGGTAGAATAAGCAAATGTCGTAGATACGTGATTGACGTAACTGGACTGGATCCACTCTCTTTGGGGGAGTTAAGGGGGTCCAGTGCTTTTGCGGACTTGGTGCTTCTTGACGTGCTAGGACGATGAAAGTTGGAACGTGTTTCAGGGACCTGCACAAATTGACTTGATAAAGTCGTTCTCCCCGAGTTGACCATTTGGGGGGGCTGAAAGGAGTGGAAAAATTAGAAAAAACGAGGTTTTTATTTTAACTTATGAATGGGTGATCAGATCTTAATGAATTTTGATCTTTTGAAGGACCTCTTTTTCAGAGCTCTTATTTTAAATCCCGACCGGCATTAAGCCTCTGATTTTCCTCTTAAATTAATCTATTGATTCTTAGAATGTTGCTAGAGCTCATGCCATATGAGCTCTTGGCTCTTCCAACCTTGTCACAAGTGCCATATGAACTCTTCGCTCTTGTTATTTTGTGGTTTACTTCTAAAGCTAATCAGCCAAATTTTTAGACATTTTCAGGGTACTGATATCCCAACATTGGTGAATTCATAATTATTCCATATTGTTCTCTGTATTCTTGAAGTAAATTTTGAATTCGTCCTTCAGCTCATGGTGTTTCGGCAGTTGCAAAAGTGTCCCAAAAATATCATTTCTTTTAATATAAAAAGTGAAACAGATCTAAATGTTTTAATTTTTTCGTATGTTACTGTTAGCTTTGGCGTTAAAATTTTCACAGTTGCTACAGCGACTTTGGGAGCCAGCATTTCAAAAGCTGCTTCTTTGTCTCGGATTTTACGCAATTTAACACTGATTCCTGCATTTGAGTGGATTCCTCTATCCCTTCGTAGTAGATAAAGCCGCGCCTGGGAACTTTCGGGACGTAGGTTCGATTCTCGGCTGTTGCAAAGAGGCAACTTCGTTGAGTCATCCCAACTGAGTGGTTGGCGTGCTTGACTTGATATTTTTTGTCCGTGAAAAAATGGGTTCGAGTCCTGGTGTCGCTTGTAATTTTGGTTTGAATGGGGGTCAGTGGCGTGACTGTAAGCTCAGTCAAAGCTGACCTAACTCTAAATGGGTACCTGAGGAAATCGGGTGAAGGTAAGGATGATTGAAAGCACAGGATGGCTGGACCTAAACCCCCCATTGCACTTACTGGCTGAAGGGTAATGAAACGGGGATCAGCACCGCCGATAAGGATTGTAAAATTCAAAGCCGTATTTTTTTTTTCTCTTTCTTTTCTCTTTTCTTTTTTTTTCTTCTATTTGATAATAGTCACTGTCTAAAAGCAATCTTGGCTGGGTTGAATTCTTTGGTGCCAGCTTGGGGATCAGTCTGGTTAGGTGTAGTGGGTTAGAGGTTTTTATGGCAACCTTTTTTTTATTTTTTTTCTCAGACATGATTTGATGCATTGCTGATCATTTATTGGTGGATTCAAAATTTTATCTGGATTCAAAATTTTTGTCAAGCTTGATTTTTTTCTTTCTCTATTTTAGCTAACGCGTGCTAAGCTTGAAAGTCTGGTTGGTGACCTCATCAAAAGAACGATTGCTCCTTGTCAAAAAGCCATGAGTGACGCTGAAGTGTCCAAAAGCGAAATTGGCGATGTACTCTTAGTTGGTGGTATGACTCGAATGCCCAAAGTTCAGGAGACCGTCAAAGAAATTTTTGGCAAGATTCCAAGTAAGGCTGTCAATCCAGATGAATCTGTTGCTATTGGTGCTGCCATCCAAGGTGGTGTGTTGGCCGGTGACGTTACTGATGTTTTGTTGCTAGATGTTACCCCCTTGTCGCTAGGTATTGAAACACTTGGCGGTGTTTTTACTAAACTCATTCAGAGGAACACAACAATTCCTACTAAGAAATCACAGGTAAGATTCAGAAGTCGTGCTCTTCTTTAAGCTGGAATTTAGCTTGAGTAGCCAGATTTCACGTCGTCGAAGAAAAAAATGTCTATATAGGTGAATATTCGGATCGCTTTTCTTTTCGATCAGAGTTTAATAAAAAGCTCATTTTCCGACCTGCAAAATTCCGTCTAAAACAACCAAAGATTTCCTCTGTTTGCACCGGTACAAAAAAAAACTTATCCTATGGTTGTCAAAGGATTGTTGATTTTTTTTTTTTTTTTAAATTATTTAAGTTTAAATTATTTAAGTTTAATTATTTTAAATCGTTTTCGCTGACAAAAACTACTCTTTTCTTGTCTTTTCGTCACCTCAATTATTGTGTATTGACTTCTATATAAAGTAAGAAATAAATCGTGTTCTGAAAAGAGGCAATGCAATTCGAAGCGTTTGGTATTGAAAGTTCTTTTTGACCCCCCTAAAAACGTATTGCTAATTTTCATTTGCTTAGTTTCATTTTACGAATTGGGGAAACGGACGGGGGAGGGTTAATAAATCAATAAAGTACGTTTTATACGATTTTTCGAAGGATCTGTTATCTCGAACCAATCTTAGTAATAAGGACATTCACCAGTGTTATGATCATCAAGGAAAATAGCGAAAAATTTAAACATGTTGAAAGTCAGGCTTAGGAATTTCTTCTTTTGATCAGTCTGTCTACATACAGCAATTTGACCACATGAAATTAGGTGATATAGAATTTATTTACCCAGACATGAAGGATATGGTGTGTAGGCGGGGAGTAGGGCTCATGAAGAATAAGGGAGCTGCCAAGTCTTGTTTATATAGATAACTTCGAAGACCACACTGCCTTTCCATGACGAAAATATAACAATTCAAAATAGGGATGAAACCTTTTAATCGACAGTGAAACAAATATAAAATTTTTAACTGGATATTTCGGACACATTCAGTGTCCATCATCATTAGTAAAAGTTTTACTGCTGATGATGGACACTGTATATGTTTCCGAAATATCCAGTTAAAAATTTTATATTTGTTTCACTGTCGATTAAAAGGTTTCATCCCTATTTTGAATTGTTATATTTAAGTCTTGTTTAGGTTGAGAAGGTATTAATATTAGAACGCTAGTCGCTCATTTTATGACTAAAAACTGCAAGATATGAGTCATAGTAGTATAGGCCCCTATAGAGCTGACTGATGGAGATAGTAGTGACTCGGATGGATTTTACTTACAGCTACAGGAACAAATAGAAAGGGACCCAGGTAGACATATGATATTTTTATTAGGGGATTTTAATGCCCGTGTCGGTAGGAATAGGGATGGATAGTATCCTAACCTAGGTAAATTTGGTGTAAGAAAAGAAAACAGTGATGGTCACATACTGTTGCAATTTTGGTAATTTTGTAGGCATAACAATCTAGTTATAACCAATACACTATTTGGTCATAAAATGACTCATAAGCTAACATGGTATTCACATGATGGTAAGGCAGCTGATCTTGTTGATTATGTTATTGTAAACCAATACTAGGGTATATAGGAGTGCTGTTATTGATGTTAAAAAGAAAAGATCTTCATCTAGTAGTGTCTAAGATTATTTTAAAGTTGCGCAACTACCTTCCGGGTAGCTGTGACGTTGGTAGACTCTAGGACGAAAATTTGAAAGAAACTTTCAAGGAACAGTTGAATACTAAACTGGAGAGTTTAAAATTTGATTATGTAGAAGATAGGTGAAATAATTTTTGGAAAACAGTTGGTATATATATATATATATATATATATATATATATATATATATATATATATATATATATATATATATATATATATATATATATATATATATATATATATATATATATATATATATATATATATATATATATATATATATATATATATATATATATATATATATATATATATATATATATATATATATATATATATATATATATATATATATATATATATATATATATATATATATATATATATATATATATATATATATATATATATATATATATATATATATATATATATATATATATATATATATATATATATATATATATATATATATATATATATATATATATATATATATATATATATATATATATATATATATATATATATATATATATATATATATAGTGTGTGTGTTTGTGTTTCTTACCTTGAATGTAAATGTCGACATTCACCGGTGAGCGTTGCCAGTCAACTTTTTCGTATTCGTTTATTTAAATAGCTATCTTAGCACTCAAAAATGAACGCTAAATTACGCTACTTTTACAATCACAAAATTACAATTAACACTTATTAAATGCTCTTACGAAATATGGTACAAATGAGTTTGCGAATCTGTTCGTACGGCACTTGACTGGTTCTAGTTTGTTGTAATGCTTAGTATCAGTTTAATGCAAGGTTTGATGATGACAGGTTAGATTTGGTTTGGTTAGCTTAGGTTTTCAAGCCATTTCTTATATTTCTAACCAAATTTAACATAATCTAACCAAACCTAAATTTAAATTTTACCATCATAGCTTGCATAAGACTGAAAAAGCGGACTCACAAAGCTTATTGAATCCAAACAGACAAAAGGGAATTTTGGACATTTCAAAGTGAGCAAAAAGTGAAAGTTCTATTAAGAAGCTAAAAACTAATCTTCAGAACCTAGGTCTGAATTTCAGCCAAAGCGGAAATTTATATTAGTATTAAATAAATATTGTAGTTGTTTTTAGTTTGTATCTTAGTTTCTTCTGTGCTGAAGGCCTCGTTTTCATACAGGTGAAATATCCGCGTCGGTCTGGTTTTTATCTTTTCTCTCTACTGACCGCAGTCTCGTTTTGTTTGTTCTTCATCGAGGTTTTTTTCTCTCTTTGTTGTTCTTTGACAAAAGAAACAAAAAAGAGTCACCTATTCTGCAATTAATAATAAACGATAAGACAGGCTTAAGATATTCTTACCTCTAGTGGAATCTGAAGATGATCTTGATATGATCATGCGCGAAGAAATCAAGGAATTTACCCCCTGATTCAGTAGTCAAAGCCGATACAATTGATAATTTTCATATATGACCAGTTCCGGAAGAACTCCTTCATACATATGACCCCTAGACACTCGACTAGGACTAACTAACTAGACTGATAGGGCATGCTTAAACTTCTACTACCGATGAGTGCGTTTACCTTGCAGAACTCAGGTTGCAACTGTCTCAAATCTAGACTGGCATCCATCTAGAGAGTTTCAAAGGGAAACTAAAGCCACTGCATCTTGTAAGTCAATTAACAAAGTTGGTAATGCTTACACTGGCTAAGATACGAGGATCACCCGTAATTTGCAGATACAACTGTTTTTGTTTTTTTTGAATTTCTGTTAAAAACTACTATTGCTAAATTCTCCCCCCATCACTTAAGGAAAATCTAATTAAGTAACTCATTCTTGTCTATGAAGAAAGAAGTAAAAAGGCAAGTAAAAGCTAACCTCTATGGTTGACAGGTGTTCTCGACAGCAGCTGATGGTCAAACTCAAGTTCAGATTAAAGTTCATCAGGGCGAGAGAGAAATGGCAGTTGACAATAAGCTCCTAGGTGAATTCTCATTGGTTGGCATTCCCCCTGCACCGCGGGGTGTTCCTCAGATTGAGGTTACTTTTGACATCGATGCTAACGGCATCGTCAATGTATCTGCCAGAGATAAGGGAACTGGCAAGGAACAACAAAGTAAGTCAATTTTTCTTTTAATGTAATGCAAGAATATTTCAATTTGGAGTAAATTAATCTAACAAAATTAAGCATAGATAATTACTGGCTTAGGTAAGACGGGGGGGGGGTGTTTTGGGAGGTGGCAGGGGTCCATTGCTTTAGTAAAACATGTTTTAAAATCAGATTAGCCGGAATGGTATGGTTTAATTAGTTCGTGATAGGTCAAGTCGTAGACATTTTTCTTTTTCATCGTGAAAAATTTTACAGTTGACCTAGCAACTTTGGTGACTTTTTTGATAAGGCAACTTGGCGGAATTTCACTTTGGTGACTCTTTATTATTGCGTTATTGTTTATCTTCCATTTTTCTTTATTATTCAATCTAAAGAGATTCTGCCAAAGTAATTCTCATATATGAAACAACAGGTGTGAGAAAAAAGCAAATGCAAATAAAGGAATTATACATATTCGAATTTGGGACTGTCTTTTAGTCGCTCATAGTTGAGGTTTGGATATCCTATATAAGGGCTTCAATGGGTGGAGGGTACTTTTCCCCGACACGATTCCTTATTTAATTCCAACAAAAAATTATTCAAATTTTTAGTCAGTTCGAATAGTTTGAATCAATAGCCTTTTTTGTTGTCAGTCTTGATTGAACTTTAATGAGGTTAGGATGCTAAGAATCTTTCAAAATAAATATTTCCTTGTGTTGTATTAACTGTCTTTCACAAGTTTCCTCGTTATTTTCTTTTATTTTGCATGATGGAAAGACAGCATGGTCTTTGTCATTATGTAAAAATGTTTGAGTTTTAGACCGTATCCAGAGGGTTCGGGTTTTGCAGTGGGTTTAATCTCACCCTGAAATGTTTGTCTCGCTCGTAAAAAAATAACAAAATGCATGTAAACAAATTTACATGCATGTCGCAAACCTCACCCCCTCACCCTGAACAAAATCCAGGATATGGTCTTGTTTGTTTTTGCTTGTTTATTTTCTTATCTAATGGTGATCGTATCAAACCAGTTGCCGTAGATTATTGTAAATGGTCTGATTTGAATAAGAATCCGAAGACCGAGTGCCCTTTTTAAGTGACAGTAGAAATCATACTACCACGACATAATGGCGATTTCTAGAATTTTGCCCCGGAAAAGAGCAATTTTTTCCGACAGTGCTATCGTGTGTAAATTCTGAGGACCATCAGAATGGTATTTATACAGCCTCCAGTATCAGGGACCATGCTGGTGTGCGGTATACCATTCTTCTCTAAATATACCCACAATTTATTTAAATGAACCGTTTTTATAGTTTTTTTTTTATCCAGCCAACGGGTGTGAAAATGATAATCTTAGAATTCCTTTTGGTATCTCATACACACACATCCTCCCTACCCTCTGAGCAACATTGGAAAGGATGCAGTTTTTGGGGAAGATTAGTATTTGGTTACATTATTCTTTGAATTTTTTTAATTCTGAATTTCTTAAAATTTGGCATACCTCATGGATGAGTGTTCAAGAATTATTCATTCCCTTTTTTTCTTAGTTATTATTCAATCCTCTGGTGGTTTAAGCAAGGATGAAATCGAGAATATGGTTAAGAAAGGTGAAGAGTTTGCAGCTCAAGACAAAATCAGGAGGGAGCGTGTTGAGGTATGCAATCAAGCAGAAGGAATTGTTCACGACACAGAAACTAAAATGGAAGAATTTAAAGATCAACTACCAGCAGAGGAAGTAAGTGGTTTCTATAAATGTAAAAAATATAAAAACAATTGTAAATGTAAATGTAAAAAAAATTGTAATATTTTTGTTGTTGCTACTATCATTTGAATGTATATAAGGGCCATGGTATTCTATTATTGTATTATCAGAAAAGATTATGTATTTTGATTTTTAAAACTTTAAATAATATTGCTAATGCCCGAACCAAAATTAAGCAAGTCCCCACACTACGGGTTCCTTAGTGAAATTCTAACCATGCTGAAAATTTATCCAAGGGTTTATTCTTTGGGTTGCTTCTTTGTCACTAGATTGCCGGAGGCACTTGTAGGGAATAAAATTAGTCGGGAAGGGGGAGGTGAAGAAAGGAAGGTCCGTGTGTACCTCTGCGAAATACAAACCACAATGTCTTGAGTTTATTGGCAGAATAGTAGTTTTTATGTCTGGCATTGTGTATAGAAGTTTTTGTCTCTTTTTGGCGTTTATGGTTCTTGCAATTCTTTAAAAAAAAATGGAATCAGTGAAACAGCTATTGATGTATACCGCCTCATGTAATTTTGCTATGTTTTCGTACGATCATGTCCTGTGTAATGTAAACACCAAAGGGTTCTTAAATAGGTGGACAATCGATAAAAAATCCCAACAAATATATGCATTAAACAATTATTAAAAGTAAAAGAATAAAATATTTATTCAATTAACTCCTTTAAAACCATTTGAGTGTTGAGTCATCTAAACTAATATATAATGGTTGATATATTTATTTATTCAAAACCAAACGGCGGGTCCATTGAGTGGGAGCCAACTAATAAATAGTAATTTAACGCAAAAAGGAAAAAAAAAGCGCAAGCCCCTTACAATTCTCTACTAAATGAGAAACTAGAAAACGTAATAAGTCTAGGAAATGTTTTAGTTCTTTCTTAAATGAATCCACATCTGGGCTATTTACTATTGATAAAGACAGACTACACTTGCTGATGACCTGGTTTGAGAAGACCCATTTTCCGGTGTCCTTGAAGAAGCGTCTACCTGGTAGTTCTAACTAGTGGGGAAGTAGACTCAACGTACTAAACTGTAGAGTGTCAGTGGATGCAATGTCCCCATAAAAGGTTCCTTTGCAGATCTTGCAAGTTTCAATCATGTCACCTCGATAAAAAACGATATGTCAAAGTTGGAGGTGTTGAGTCCTTCTTCATAAGGGAGGTGCGATAAAGTGGGGCAGAATTTTGTCATTCTACGTTGGACGTGTTCAACCGAGTTGATGTCTTGGTGACACCATGTCCAGAATGCAAGGCTTTGTACAACATGCATAGTATTTTCTTATCGATAAACTTGATTTATTTATGGAGAATTTCAACTACCATTGACACCTTCATAATGATTGCCTCGTAATGGCGCGAGAAACTTGGTATATGGTATCACTTTCTTCAACTCTAAGTCTTAAAGCATCTCCTAAGAGCTTAAAAGTTGTGTTCACTCTTATCGGGCCTATTATGTAGTGGGATTTCGTGGTATTAAATTCTCTCAACCAAGTTGCCATCCACGTCAACTTTCTCTAGATCCTTCTGTAGAACGCTCTAATCTTCTGGTCTGGAAGTAACTCGAAATAGTCTCGTGTCATTGATGCTTAGCAATATGCTAGAATCGATGTTATAAAGAGTTGTTGATGCTGGGATTATACTAAAAGCCAGCACTGTTTTCTAGAGGTAGACCTCTGGATAAAAAAAAAATAAAATAAACACGGATATTAAACAATTATTAAAAATAAACGATTTTGTTTTGTAAGATAATCAGATTTGTTTTCTTATTTTCTTACTTTTTTAGTGCACTAAATTGAAAGAAGAAGTTGAAAAACTGAGAGAAGTTTTGGCCAACAAAGAAGACAAAGATCCAGAGGAAATTAGGAAGTCAATGAACACACTTCAACAATCATCTCTGAAGCTTTTCGAAATGGCCTATAAAAAGGTATTTTATGAGAGTCTGAGTCAGTAGTATCTATTGCCGTAGACCAACCTGATTGCTCACTATAATGAAAGAGGCATTTGAGCTCCCTTAGGCATGGATTCTATCGTTTGCGAAATTTAATTCCAACACCAAGTATCAATAGCTAAGATAACCTTAAACAACAGTTTTATCTCGAATCACTAATTTACTGCAACACGTTAAAACCATTCGATGCAAGGCTCTGAAGCACAGGGTAGTATGCTTATATACACGCTTATATTATGTATAGTTTGTTTTGATATAGCCAAGCTGCTCCTTTCACATTATTCTAATATTGAACTGAATTGTTGACTTAACGTACTGCAACTAATGCAGAGAAGACCGAGAGGTAAAACTTGATTCGACTTATTTAGCACAGAAAATAAACTAAGAATGATAACAAAATTTTATACTTCAAGGGGGGTTAGGAGGTTTTAACCCCCCCCCCCCCAGTTCTGGCCTTAAGGGTCTAGTGCTGCATACTTTAAGGGGGGTTAGGAGGTTTTACCCCCCCCCCCCCAGTTCTGGCCTTAAGGGTCTAGTGCTGCATACTTTAACTCCCCCCCCCCCGAAATGTCTGCCTGACTCGCAAAAACGTAAGAAAAATGAATATAAAACAAATCTTTGATGTGTTTTGAAAGTTTTTTGTACCTTAATGGAATGTGAAATGACAGAAGGCTCAATAAACAAATTATATGTACTGAAACTTTATCTTTAAATTCTTCGGTCATGTTTATCATGACATTAATATTATTACCTTGACTCTAATTTTCAACGTTTAATTTGTTTAACGCTTAGTAAAATAACTTAATGGCTGGAAAAAAGTTCCACGTTATAGCAAAAAAAACTTTTTCCTTCTTTTTTCAATGATTTGTATTTGATATTGATGGAATTCCAATTTAGATAAGTATTCATCATTTCAAAAATATTATTAAAAGATTACCGTTGAGGTTAAGCTTTTGAAAACGATGAAGGTGAGTAAGATTTTAGGAGTGAAACTCGAAGTGGATAAGCTTCAAATTATATGAGCATGGTTCGACATCAGTAATGATTCCACAGGATAAGAAAGTATTTGCTTCCCAAATTTTTAGGAAGTTATCCTTAATCCTACCCCCTTTCCACCTGCAGGGCAGATACACCGTAATCAAATGGAACATAGGGACAAATGAAGTTGTGAAATGATTTCTTAATTGTTTAATTTGATCCATCTATTTGTCTAAGAATAGATTACGTTCTTCAATGAGCACTAAAACTGGGCAAGCAATAAGAGGTCTTCAGATCGAAAGAGCATATGCTGGGCCCAAATCAGCCCCGCCCCCCGTCCCGCTGACATTCTAAATGTTCCGAGTTTTTGGGAACTTCTAATTTGCAGCATCAAAGCCACCGGTTTTGGTGCTGATTTAATATGCATATAACGTTCCCAATTCAATATGAGATTAGTTATGGGCTAGGAGCTCAAATTTTTAAAATGAAATGAAAATTAATAAGAATATTAATTGTAAGCCCTTATTAAACTGTAATCGAGCATGGTAATTCAAAAGTGTGGTTGGTAGAGAAAAACAGACACCATAAATGCATCACCAAGTCGGCTGGGCCAAAAACAGCTACGCACGCTCCTCCTCCATTCCAATGTATTCAAGCCTCCCTCTTACCACCCTCCCAGGAAGTTCTCATTTCCCTTAAATCTTTCCTTGCGCTATCCTTCCACCCCAACCGGGGATATATTACACATAGATAAAAACACAGGAAATAGTCATTATAAAATTTATATCATTGATATATAGTGTAATTTAACAGTAAACTTAATTGTGGATGACTGCTACGCTTCAAAAAGTATAACTGATAAAGAAAAACTGATCTCATATTTGTATTGAGCAACCTTAAAATAAAATGGATAAAAAAAACCTTTGTGCAAAAAAAAAAATTATCCTGTTGGCCAAAAAAGCCAAATGATTTTCTTTTTTTTATTCCTGTCCCTCCCTAAAAAAGTTCTTCTGTACGTTCCTGGCAGGCCAGTGAATTTGGAATAATATTGGACGGGATGGAACACGTACCGTTCACCCCCCCCCCTAAAGGCAAGTCTTCAAGAATCGTATTCCCAGTCCCTTTTTGTAAGGATTGAGTTACTGTGTGAACAGAGGTGTCTGTGTTTATTACCAGTTTCGACTTGGGAAACAAATTCAAGTTTTCGAGATCCCGAGAGGTTCGGATCCCTTTCGTGACTTCCGAACCTCTTAGCTGTCTGGGAGTGGCAAGATGATTATTTTTATTTTCTTTTTCAAATTTAGGACCCATATATGTAAAACTTGCTAATTTGAGGCCTGTAGTTCACAGGATTTTTTACAAGTTATACAAACAGGTGAATTTTAGAGTATCATCAAAGTAGACATAAATTCACCATTTTTGTCTAAAAAGCTGCTAGATACGGAAATTGAATTGAAATTCATCCTCTTTAAGAAGACGTACATTTGCCGTCATAGGGAAAGTGAAGTTGCCAGACGAAAAGAAAAAACGGCATTTTAATGCTGAAGACGAATTGACAGGCATAGGGGCACAGGAAATTCCTAGCGTACATTGGCATCAATTCAGGAACATTAAGAGAGGGGGCAATATGTATGTTCAAATTGGGGGGAGAGTTAATTTCGTTTTTCTTTAAATTTGTCAATGAAAATACCATAAAGAGGGTATTGTTCAATGACGATACCAAAAAAAGTTGTTTTTTTAAGATCTAGAGGTGGTGGGTGAAAATTTCCGCGCTATTTTATTTTTGACCAAGTCAAGAAAAATACCATAGCAGAAAAAAGGGTGCTGTAAACGCTTCATTATCCTTTAGGTGGCTGCCCTACTTACAGTGAAGGGAGGTGTTGGGCTAGGAACTCGAACCTCTTCTCAGGAATCTATTTAAACCAGAGATCCATTGTCGTAAGTTTTATTCTCCAAAGAACAAGACTTGTTGAAAAAAAACAAGACCTGTAGAAAAAAAAAAAAAAAAGACTTAGAGGATGTACATATCCTATATTTTCTAGTGGTATATAAGTTTTTTCTTGTCAAGATCCCTTTAGTTTGCAAATCCTGCCACCAAAATGTTCCTCCTCCCTCCCCTAAAGTAAAGTGATTTTGCTTACTATTATTCCTCATGTCTAGCAACAATGCAGTTATCAATTTTTTACTTGCAGATGGCTGCAGAGAGAGAAGGTCAGTCCCAATCACAGTCTTCTCAGTCACAAGAAGGAGAGAAGAAGGAGTAGACAGCCATTTCACAGTATAGGAAATATTTAAATTGTAGTTGGACAGTTTAATTGACTTTCAAAGTCAGGCTACAGACAAGTGAATCTACTGAAAGTTTTCTTTTCCACTCGGGTTAAAAGCAGAATGGTTTTTATACATAATGTATGCGTTCTTTGCTTATAAGAATCGCGTATATGATTTAATTCTATTATAACTTCTTTTTTCTAAATACATGTATAATACAGTACCGTATGCTTACTATTTAATATGCAAGTTTGAGCTGCGGTAATTTAGACATTGCTATTGACTAGTTGTTTTTTACCTGACTTATTGCTCACATCCTTAAAGTAAGAAATAGATGTTCATGACTTTCGTCCCTTTTCCCTTTTTTGGATCTCAACATATTCAGAAGTTTCGCTTTTTTCCAAGATGTATGATAAGGAATAGCTGGGAATGAAATAGAGATTTTGATATCAAAACTGCTCTTCCTATTCAGGATATCTTGGCACAAATAGCCAGTCCTTATAGCAAAATCTTGATATTTATCCTTCTCCAAAAATCATGTTGTGCATTAAGCAGCCTTTGGAGTTACTGCAACCAATTTCTTCAAGTTCAGATTGGGTTTTTTGTTTACTAAATTAAACTGATCAACTTTTCACATAGACATAGACATTTTTTTATTTTCATCCAAAACATATAAATTAAACAAACAATTTACCATTAACGGCCACTCTTAAGACAAAAGAGTCCTGTCTGTGGCCGCAATTCTAACCACCATGAATCTGCTAAATAATTTCTTCATTTCTTTCCCCCACCCAAAAAAAGAAAAAAATCCTTGGGGGGGGGGGGGGGTAAAAAACAAAATAATGAATATTAAATACTAAGTAAATAAATACCCTTTCCTCTTATCACACTTCTCTCCTTTTAAAAAAATGGAATTTAACCATTCTCTCGAATGATGCCAGACTTACTGCCGCTCTGACCGATTCTGGAAGGCCATTCCAGACGCTGACACCTATCTTCCTGAGAACAAATCCTGCTCTCGTTGTATTTCTTCTCTCGTGAGTCAAATCCTCCGAATTCCGGGTAAAATAAGGGTGATAAAACGAGTTAGTTTTAAAAAAATCATAAAAGTACTCAGGGCTTACCTTATTTACACTGAAAAACAATAATCGCTAGCTGGTAATCACGTAGCTCGCCTATGTTCAAAATATCATTCTTTCTAAAACACTCTGCAGTATTCTGACAGTTTTGAAGTTCTCCTATGAGACGCAGTGCTTTGTTTGTATTATTTGAGTTCTTTTATAATTCCTCACGAAATTATTTGCCCAAACGGAACCTTCTTAATTGATTAAACTGAGTAAATATAAGGTTTTTATATGAAAATAGATCGACTTTAAATTTAAACGAACAGAAATTATAATATGTAATACATATTATGTATTACTAAATCTACTCTCAATAATTCATATTTACCTAGTTCTTTCCACGTCGGTTGGCACCTAAAGTGACCAAAATAAGCGGAGGTAGAATGGCTATGACTCCTTTTCGTTTCAATGGCGGTATTTACTTTCATTTACAGAAATCTTACTTAATTGTTACATCTTTAATTGTGTTGCGAGTGCACCACTTTAGTTTTGTCGTGTTTTTTTTTCTTTTGTTCCTAGCACCCCGATTTCAGCTTATTTCTAGAAAGTAGTAAGGGTCTAAACTCTGCGGTTTTTACGGAAAGTTTGGACCTTAGGCCGGATTGATGAATATGACTGTATTTAGGAAAGCTTTGTGGAGCTTTGCCTGGGGCCAAAAAGGATGGTTTTTGCTTGTCCTTGAGCAAGAGCCTATAGTGTGTGACGTGACTTGGAGTTTTATAGCCTATGGCAGAGGGAACTATCTGAAGTTATGCAGTGAAACTTTGGTTTCATCAAACCATGTTTCTGCTTTCGTGTGGAAAGCCCCGTTCTAGCAGGCAGGCACCAGTTTCAAATTGAAGGTGGACTAAAATCGATAAGTGTTAAATATATGTGGCAGTTACCTGGCCCCACAGCCAATATATCTTCTTTGAGTGATAAATAGAAAAAATTACAGAAATAAAAAAGTGGGGGACCGAAAGTACTGCCATCTATTGTTTCTACCCATTTCTGTTCGTGATTTCAGCTGAGTATCATTCGGTTTTTCCCTCTTGGGATTGCGGTAGAGAAATGGTATCAGATGTACCTCTTAAACTTTAAAAGTACTCTCATTGCTAAAGAAATTAGAGTTTATCCTTTGCTCCTTTCTAAGTGGTGACGTTAGAAACTTGGCCTACGGCAAAAAGTCAACTTTTGAACTAAGACAGACAGATTTTTTTGAGGGTAGTCGATAGCTCTTGATGAGCTGATCAAAGTATTTATCATCCATTTTTCGGTAGAAAAATTCCTTCATGAGATATACCAGATTGAAAGTTTAAAGGGGTTGACAACTTTAGTAGTAAGGTACACACTGAAACCAAAATAGGCTGATATCAATTGTGAGACATACAGGGGAGTCTTAAGCAACAGTCGGCTGTTAGCTTATCATCTTCCGCAATGAGGGGTTCGCAACGTTTGCTAGTTGGTGTACCTATTATTTGTTTCCGGTGTATTTGATGGTAA
The DNA here is from genome assembly GCF_032884065.1 of Artemia franciscana. Classification (NCBI taxonomy): domain Eukaryota; kingdom Metazoa; phylum Arthropoda; class Branchiopoda; order Anostraca; family Artemiidae; genus Artemia; species Artemia franciscana. The sequence continues at coordinate 36,426,337 of NC_088880.1, read as the reverse complement.
GACCAATTTGGTTCTGGCGGTAAGACATGTAGGGGACTTTTAAGTAATAATTGGCTGTTAGACTACAATCATCTTTAGCGATGAGGGGTTTTGCAACTTTTGCTAGTTGCAATGAGGGGTTTGCAACCTTCGAAAGTTGGTGTACAAGATCCTTACAGATTAACAACTTCAGCGTCTAATCGAAGCGAGGAAATAAAACCAAAGTGTTGCTCTCGCAACACTTTACTCGGCGAAGCCGAACAAAGGTTGCCGCAACACCTCATGTTGCTCATGCAACGTAGATCTAGTATTATATTCAGGGCTATTCTAAATATAAAACCCCTACCCCGTCGTCAGTCTTATACAGCTTTTCCACTAAATTTAGACACGCTTAGCAATGCTTTGAAATTGTTTCTCTGGAAAAGGTTCATGTCTTTTCTTTGGGGGGGGGGGGGGTCTGAAACACTTACAGGATTTTTCAGGTCAGGATCTCCAAATCTTTATGAGGGAAAAGTCATTGGATATTACAAACGAAAACATATTAGGGGGAATGGGAAATTCCGTTTCAGATCAACCTGAAAGAATCCTCACGAAAAATTCGAAAATTATGCGTAAAAATACACTAAGTGATACTACTGGTACCCTCCTTCCCCACAGACATTAACTAACCTCCTCAAGAGGTAGTGTGAAGTTCAGCAGGTATATAATACTGTAAAATCGCCAGTAGTATCAAGTGTACGTTATGTATAATAACTTTTTATTTTGAATGGATTATATATATATATATATATATATATATTTCAGGATAGTTTGCTATACGGCCTCTGAAACTGGGAGGCTATCTAAATAGGCTTTTGATAGTTCTTAACCAATTGGCTATCCCAGAATTTTCACCGGATAGAATGTTGGGCGTAGTTGGGCAAAATTAGGCACTTGGAACCTCCTAGTGCGTTCGAGCATTCCAAGATTACTTATCAGCCAAGACCGATCACTTGTCCTTAGCGTTTCACATAACGTCAGTAGGATCACTACTTGAGACGATCTGGGTAAATTGTCACATAAGTTACACCTGCTAATCCTGGAAAGTGCATATAAACAAAAATTCAATCTTTTCAAAAACAGAATATATATGTGAAATTATGTACAGAGAACAAAAAGGGACAGCAGAACAGCAATCGTGGAAACCAGCACACCTTCAAAGGTTTCTAAATAAGTTATGTTTACAGTGGAGTATACGTGATTAATGTTGTTATTCGCCTAGGTGCCTGTAGCGTTTCAGTCAGCAAGTTTTTGGTTAAGTATTTGCTGCTATCTTTTACGGATTGCATACAGGTAACTGAATATTAAGCGGATTACTTGGATAAGCGATGCTTGAACGCATTATCCAGTTTAAGGCTTTTAGGTGTGGTGAACTCGATGGTATTTTTTCCAACATATTCAACCGCCTGTTTTGGGGACATGGTTTTTCTCTTTCTTCTAAATGTTCTTAAACTATTAAATTTTGATGGATGACTGTGAACCTAATAAATTTTGCATGTTTGGGGTCACCCTGAGAAGCAGATTTTTTTAGTATATAGATTGTTACCAAAATTCCCTTTTTTAGTTATAGTTTTTATTGGTTTTGGGTCGCTCGTGAGTACCACAAACTGTTCGGCTCTTTAATGGGGCCTCAGGTAAGGTCTCTTCTGTCTATGTTACAGTATTTAAAGGCTTTCAATCGCAACCATTTGGTTTTCGTTTCGCACAATGGTGCTCGTAATAGGAGTTTTTAGTCTATAGTCTCTGCAACCTGTTATTGTTAGCGCCTTCGATAACTATGACATGCCCCAGTCCTGGTAAAATCATAACTCATTCCAAAAGAGTTTAAAATATCAATTAGGGATCCCCTCTGTTGGATGGGAACTTCATTCTAAGTGCCAACTGGTCATTGGACGAGGCCATTCCAGAAATAGTTTGTATCAACATGTTTTAGTTTAAAGATTTATTCAATTGCTGCTTTGTTTGTTTGAGTGAATGGATTTTTTCTTTTATTTCTCAGTTGTTCGTTAGTATCCGTCGTTGGCAGTTCAAATTTGTTTGGATTTGTGCAAATCCTGGATATTGGCGAATAACTCACTTTTTGGTCTTTTATTGAATTCAATTTTTTGGCGGTTTTCTTTTATTGGTTTGGCTGTACTTTCCACGCTTGTTTTTGTTTTGTTTTTTCCTTGATCATATTATTTTGTTCGTGTTCAAGAAGAGAGGCGGTTGTTCTCTCGAAATATTCGCTTTCTGTTTTCTTCAGTATTTTCATTCGGCTTTTAAAAACCCCATTTTTGATCGTTTTCTTTTTCTATTATAAGATAATTCATATGCTCAATGCCTTAACGAAAGAGCATGGGGAAGTGATTAAAGAGGAAACTTTTCTTTTTCAACATGGCTCTACGGAACTAAAAAATATTAGCGCCACTAATGGCTTAATGGCGCCCACCAGAATTGCAAATATTCAAAAGCTCAGTGATAATTTATTAAAATTCTTTGGTTTTTTAGCGGATCATCCATACGGTATAAAAGAAATCAAAGCATTAGGCAGGAAAATGAGACAACTTTTCAGGAAAAAAAACATAAAGAAGCTACTACTATGAAGAATAAAGTCAGGGGAATGACCCGCCAGGCAGCGGCGTTGTACTACCAAAAGGAAGTATCTCATTTATTGGATTCTAAGTCTGGACAGTGGTACTAAAGGATAAAGCAAATGACTGGTAAAACGCAGACTGGACTGGATTTTGGGTATGATGAGCAGGACAAAGAAATTGCAGCTCGCCTAAACACTCACCTGGCTGCGATTGTTCAGTCACGTCCACCACTAAACTCGGAGGATTTTCCACATCCATCTTCAGATCTTATGGATTTCTCAGCCATCACAGAATCCCAAGTTCGCCTCAAATTGTTGAAACTGAAGAGGAACAGTATTACTTCACTCGATCTTCCTGTTGACCTCATTAAGGATTTTCCTAAATTATTGAGGGCTCTATTAACTTTAGTATTCAGTAAAATTACAATGTCAGGCCAGTACCGCAAAATTGGAAAATGGGATTCATAACCCCTATCCCCAAAGAAGGAGCCCCCTGTGATTTTACTGGTGTGTGGCCTATTACAATCACTTCTATTTTTAGTAAGATCAGTGAAAGTTTCGTCTGAATACTTTAGTATTAAGTACAATTACAATGTCTGGTCAGTACCCGCAAAATTGGAAAATGGGATTCATAACCCCTATCACCAAAGAAGGAGCCCCCTGTGATTTTACTGGTGTGTGGCCTATTACAATCACTTCTATTTTTAGTAAGATCTGTGAAAGTTTCATCTGAATACTTTAGTATTAAGTACAATTACAATGTCTGGCCAGTACCCGCAAAATTGGAAAATGGGATTCATAACCCCTATCACCAAAGAAGGAGCCCCCTGTGATTTTACTGGTGTGTGGCCTATTACAATCACTTCTATTTTTAGTAAGATCTGTGAAAGTTTCATTTGAATACTTTAGTATTCAGTAAAATTACAATGTCTGGCCAGTACCCGCAAAATTGGATTCATAACCCCTATCACCAAAGAAGGAGCCCCCTGTGATCTCACTGGTGTCTGGCCTATTACAATCACTTCTATTTTTAGCAAGATCTGTGAAAGTTTCATCTGAATACTTTATTTCAGTAAAATTACAATGTCTGGCCAGTACCCGCAAAATTGGAAAATGGGATTCATAACCCCTATCACCAAAGAAGGAGCCCCCTGTGATTTACTGGTGTGTGGCCTATTACAATCACTTCTATTTTTAGCAAGATCTGTGAAAGTTTCATCTGTGGGTGGCTGAAAACTTTTATTCTGCGTAAAATTGACCCTCAACAATTCGGTAATATTTCAAGGAGTTCGACGAGCCATTACTTAGTTAGTTTGCTTGATAAGATTTTAAAGCATCTTGATGAACCGGAACGCTTGGTCAACCTCATTAGGACTGACCTAAAGAAAGCGTTTGATTTCATCTGCCATAGAACCCTCATCCACAAGCTATTGACAAATTTTAATGTTGATTCATATTTGGTAAGAACAGTTGCAAATTTTCTTTCAGGTAGAAGTAAACAAGCATAAATCAGCCTATTCTGATGCTCATCCAGTCTAATGTGGAGCTCCCAGGGAACAATTTTAGGCCCTCTCCTTTTTTTTGGTTATGGTAAAAGAGTTGGCAAACAATCGGTCGGATTGCTTTAAGTTAATTGATGATCTATCTGTACTGGAGCTAGGTGAAAAGATTATTTCAAGTGAGGTAGACAGAATAATGGTGAGTTTATCACGCAAAGCTGGGGAGGGCAAAATTATCGTCAATCGTGAAAAATCGCTCGTATTAACTTTTTTCTGAGAGACAGTTCATCCCTTGCTTTACAGAATGTTTTAGGCATCATGGATATTAAACTCTTGGGAATATATCTCACACATGACCTGAAGTGGGAAAAACAGACACAGGAGATGATCGAACGGAAAACCTGGGTATCCTTTCTTTAAAATTTCTTGCTTGTCATGGTGTCTCAACCATGTTGGGACACCAGACCCAACGGTCTGACATATGTAAGAATATATTTCTTACATTTGTCAAACCACTGGTAGAATATGCTTGTCCCGTTTGGCATTACGGCCTGACTTCAGACCAGAAGGACCGCCTGGAAAGAATCCAATACCCATCACTTCTTTTAGTATCTAAATCTCCCAAATTCCCTTATTTCTTCCTATTAAAACAGTTTTCACTAACAACTCTTTCGACGCGCCGTGATGAATTGTGTTTTAAATTTTGGCGTCGGTATTTTGGAAAATCCGTGGCTTCGTAAAACCCTCCCCCCAGAAAATCTCCCTTCGCGCCAAAAGCTCCCACGACATCTAGCTCAACCAGTACTAAGGATTTAGCCGGTACCAACACGGCATATACGGTACGCATGTAGTTTTGTTCTCTCGTTCGTCAAGATTTTCAATTCTGCCCCCACTCGTCAATAATTGTATATATTTATTTGCTTTAGTTCATTACTCTTTGTATTCGCTTGACTCTGTTTGACTGTTTAGTTTGAATCTGTGATATTTCGAATTAATGTATAGTTTTGTATGACGATGGCTATGTCTGATTCTCATATGTTTTATATGCCAAACGTTACATGAATATGCAAGAAGTGAAGAATGATGTAAATCAACGTCTGCCTCACTAGCACAACAGCCTCGGTTAGAAGACAAGCAATGTAATGGAATTGGATTAACACTACTTTTTGACTATGTCGGTCCTGCAGTGTGTTGCTATAGGAAGGTTCGATTTCTGCGTCCTGTATCAAACAGTTCGTGGTAACGAACTGTAGTAAGGAGCGACCCGGCTCAATAGAAACCAAAACTCAAAAAAATGGAATTTAGATACCAATAGCTACATCAAAAGAATCACATTTTAATGCTGGTTTTAAATATATAAGTTTCATCAAGTTTAGTCTTACGCACCAAAAGTTACGAGCCTGAGAAAATTTGTGTCATTTTAGAAAATAGAGGGAAACACCCCCTAAAAGTCATAGAATCTTAACGAATCTTAATTACACCAACAGATTCAGCGTATCAGAGAACCCTACTGTAGAAGTTTCAAGCTCCTATCTACAAAAATGTGGAATTTTGTATTTTTTGCCAGAAGGCAGATCACGGATGCGTGTTTATTTATTTATTTATTTTTTTCCAGGGATGTTCGTATCGACCCAGTTGTCCTAGAAGGTTGAGAGAGGGCTCATTCTAACGGAAATGAAAAGTTCTAGTGCCCTTTTTAAGTGACCAAAAAAATTGGAGGGCACCTAGGCCCCCTCCCACGCTAATTATTTTCCCAAAGTCAACGGATCAAAATTCTGAGATAGCCATTTTATTCAGCGTAGTCAAAAAACCTTATAACTATGTCTTTGGGGACGACTTACTCCTCCACAGTCCCCGTGGGAGGGGCTACAAGTTACAAACTTTGACCAGTGCTTACATATAGTAATGGTTATTGGGAAGTGTACAGGTGTTTTCAGGAGGATTTTTTGGTTGGGGGGAGGGGTTGAAATAAGGGGGATATACTGGGGGAGCTTTCCATCGAGGAATTTGTCATGGGGGAAGAAAATTTCCATGAAGGGAGCGCAGGATTTACTAGTATTATTTAAAAAAAAAACAATGAAAAAATAAATATGAAAAAGTTTTTTTCAGCTGGAAGTAAGGAGCAGCATTAAAACTTAAAACGAACAGAAATTATTACCCATATGAGGGGCTCACTTCCTCCTAATACCTCGCTCTTTACGCTAAAGTATTTTTAGTAATGTCAACTATTTATTCTACGGCTTTTGTGATTCAGGGGTCATTCTTAATGAATTGGGCCAAAATTTAAGATTTAGTGTAAAGAGAGAGGTACTGACAAGGGGGCGAACCCTCTCATATGTGTAATAAAAACATGAGAATAAAAAATTCTTTACGTAAGCTAGTTTATAAGTTACGTATATCTTTTACTAATAAAAAGATTCGTAAAAAATTAAAAGTTCTAGTTGCCTTTTTTATTAACCAAAAAATTGGAGGGCAACTAGGCTTCCTACCCAGCTCTTTTTTCTCAAAATCATTCGATCAAAATTATGAGAAAGCCATTTAGCAAAAAAAAAAAAAAAATGCAAATTTCGTTTTAATTATTTCTCTGCGGAGAGCCAAAATCAAAACATGCATTGATTCAAAAACGTTCAGAAATTAAATTAAAAAAAACAAGTTTTTTCAACTGAAAGTAAGGAGCGACATTAAAACTTAAAACGAACAGAAATTACTTCGTATATGAAAGGGGCTGCTTCCTCATCAACGCCCCGCTCTTTACGCTAAAGGTTTTTACTGTTTTAAAAAGAAGAGTTGAGAGAAAGAGTCAAACTTTAGCGTAAAAAGCGGGGCGTTGATGAGGAAGCAGCCCCTTTCATATACGAAGTAATTTCTGTTCGTTTTAAGTTTTAATGTCGCTCCTTACTTTCAGTTGAAAAAACTTGTTTTTTTTTTATTTAATTACCAACAAGCTCAGGTCAAACCTGCTACGCTATTTAAACTTATTAAAGTTTATACTATTTAATTTATACTATTTAAAATTAATTTATACTATTAATTTATAATATACTATTTAATTTATAATATACTATTTTACTAATATTATTATAATATACTATATATACTATACTAGCTGTTGGGGTGGCGCTTCGCGCCACCCCAACACCTATTTGGTGGAGCGCTTCGCGCCCCCCCCAAGCCCCCCCCCCCCCGTGCGCGTAAGTCGTTACGCGCCTTATTAGTTACGCGCCATTGTAGTTGTGTCCCTGTATCCCACCTGTGAATAGAGATAGATATATATATATATATATGTTTTTAACTACGTAAAACATGCGAATATACAACATTCTTCGCTGTCCCATTGTCTGCATATAAATAGATTGTCAGGTTTACTGACTCTTGAACATGCAACATATAATTGTCCATGGGAAAAACAATCCGTATTCAGATCTATACCTCATTATTCTAATGATGTGTCCCTGTGTCCCGGTCGTCATTTATATTCCCTGTGTCCCGGTCGTCATTTGTGTCCCGGTGTCCCAGTTTGTAATTTCTCTTTGAGTGTCCCGGTCGTCATTTATATTCCCTGTGTCCCGGTCGTCATTTGTGTCCCGGTGTCCCGGTCTGTAATTTCTATTCGAACAATCCCTGTGTCCCGGTCGTCATTTATATATCCCGCCTGTGCCCCGGCGTCCCCGTTGTAGTTGTGTCCCTGTGTCCCGGTCGTCATTTATATTCCCTGTGTCCCGGTCGTGATTTGTGTCCGGGTGTCCCAGTCTGTAATTTCTCTTTGAGGTTCCCGGTCGTCATTTATATTCCCTGTGTCCCGGTCGTCATTTGTGTCCCGGTGTCCCGGTATGTAATTTCATCAGTTGACAAACATGACGTCAGTCGACAAACAACTTCATGACGCATACAGCTCAATCCTTAAAATGACGTCAGTCGACAAACATGACGTCAGTCGACACACAAACATGACGTCACTCGACACACACACACAGACAACTTATTTTTATATATATAGATATACTATATATATATCATGAAAAGAGAAATTATTAAAATAATTGTATAAGTGTTTATGTTTTTTTCTCGAAAACGGCTCAATTTATTTTTTGTTTGGCATCCTGGGATTTTCTGCCCTAAAAAAAACAATATATGAAGGTCACGAGTCTGAGAAAATTTGTTAAGAGCCTTAATTTTTGGGAAAAAATCATTAGTAACATGAGCACATTTCAAGAGCGTAAATACGTCATTTTTGCCTCAAGAGTTTTTGTATCATTTTTAGCGCCCTGTGACGCAGGCAAAGTTACACAAGAAACATAAGTAAGTATGAAATACACAGTGTAATTCTTACGCAAAAAACGTTGTCAGAAGTTTCATAATACCTAGACAACAAAAACGTAAATTAGCAATTGCTTAAAATCAACAAACTGGACCAGCAAATGTGGATAGACCTATCCAAGCAGCTAGGGCAAAGGGCATTAAAAAATATCAGAAGCAATTATAAACGAAAATGAAGAGCAAAGAAATTTACGGTTAGAATGTTTGCAGAAACGACAATTACAACAATTCAAAAACGAAAGTGAAGAACAAAGAAATATTCGGTCAAAAGATAAGCGGCAGCGAAAATTCCAACGAGTCGAAAACGAAAGTGAAGAACAAAGAAATTTTTCCGAGGTGAACATGAACCTGAGTAATACTTGGTGAGACTAAGAAGTCACCTGATAAATCAATCCATTATATTATATGCTGTGTAATGGCTTTAAACTTATTATTTTTATGCCTAAGTTTTTAAGATAATTTTAATTGTATACTGAAAGTTACTGATATCACAGCCCTGTAGGACTATGAAAACTGTCATAGATTAGTTTGTTGTTGTGAGGCTATGTATTTACTTTTGACTCCTAAATCAATATTCTTGTTTTTTTTATACTTGGCTTTCGTGTTTTCAGTTAAGCACTAGTTTTCTGTAATCCTACAAACATACGGAAATATCACCAGTTGATTAATTTGCACTAGTTTTATTCATATATGTTAGATAGGCTGTGAGTTAATAGTTTTTGTTCGTTTTAAGTTTCAGGTTCACTCTTTACTTCCCTCGGAAAATCTTTATTTTTTAAATTGATCTATGCTCGTTCTTGATTAAAATTTAATTTACAAACAACACTGCTATGAATTTTTTTCATTTATACGGAATAATTTCTGCTCGGTTTAAGCTTTAATGTTGGTCCTTAGTTTCAGCTGAAAACTTTTTTTTTATATAATTTCTAATCACCTCTAATCTAGGGGAGATAAGACACCTAATCATTATCAAGGAGCTGAACTAAGAAGCAGTACAAAAATTGAAGGAAAAAATAAGTTTAAAATGAAAAAAATCAAAAGATAGCCGTTTCTTTTTGTAATAAAAAAAATTGAAAAAAAAGAAATGGATCTTTATTTCTTTGCTTAAAAAAGTTAGATTTGGTCACACATAAGAAAGTAGCTCCAGGTGAGTACACAAAAGGTTTACTGAGCGGACAGGTATGTATATCGACATACTTGCAGAAAATTTCGCTAGCTCAACAGAAATGTGCCTTTAGGCTTAGGATTTCTTTGACCTGTCTCTAAATAAAAAGTCACTCATTACTCAGAAATAAATGGAAATTTCAAAAAATGATCATTTTTTGTATAGGTATGATAACTGGTATTATAAACTAAGTTTTTTTTTTCAATTTAAAAATCTTGGGAAGAATTGCCTGAATTCTGCTACAGAACTGATTTCATTTGTCTTCTTCCTCTTTGGATGCACAATCTTACGTATGGAGAGAATATTACGGTGGAATTTGTCAAGTAAATAATTTGAATAAGTATAACAATAAGTAATCCTTCTTTAATATACAACTTTGAGTGGTTCCAGAACCATATGCCACTACTTCTCTAACCGCTAAGTGGCAAGCGGTTGGGGACAGGGGCGTAATTTGCTATAGGGCAGAGGGGGCAACATCCTCTCCCAGACCTCATTTTAGTATCCCCCCCCCAGCTGAAATTTTGTGTCTCCAAAAATGTTGTCAAAACTAAGATAAGCCTGCATAATTCAAGCATCCACTGAAACAGGTCAGTTTTTTTAGTACATCTTTACCTATTTTATTACTATATGGCTAGTTTTCCAGTTTTCTCTGTCATTTTCACTTGATTTGGGAAAATTTGTTCCAACTTTGACCCCCTCCCCCCTCACAGGATTTTGACAAAATTACGCCATTTATTGGGGTATGGATTTAGTGATCTACTGAGAATGTCGTTGCAAACCATGAACCCTTTTGAATCAAAATGCTTGACCAAATACTTTCCTGGGACATGCTTTAAAAAGTGAGTGCACCACATTTACAAAAATAGTGAAATTATCTGAAAATGATCGTACAGAAGGAAGCAAATCATGATTGAAAGAAAATACCCAAGTAGAAATCGAACGCAAGACAATCTAATTCGAAGTCGAACGCTGTACTAACAGAACCACACCTCTAATAATCTAACTTGATATATTAGTGTCTGTACCTTAATTGCGCAGCTTATTAAGGGGGCTTGGAGGAGGAACATACAAGAGGTGTTCTTGCAAACCTCCAGTTAAGGGTTTTGGACCATAGTTATTACAATGATTATATCGTTTTATACTTATAAGCTTTTCTACTTAAGAAGTGACATCAAAAGTGTTGTTATTAGTGCTATATCACACTTACGGCTAGTAGAATTAGAGCAATAGCTTTCAAATTGACCATTAAACGTTACTCTAAAAAACTCTGGTAGCCCACTAGCCCCAGCTTTTTCACCTGAGACTTGGCACCAAAATTGCCGTTTTTAGTGCCAGTTCGAACTTGCTGATGGCTGAATTTATAGGAAGGACGTAGATATGAGCAATATCTTTAATGTGAGCTATTAAAAATCTGTCTAGATACCTGCGATACCAATACGCCCAATAACAATCCGCCAATACCGATACCCGTGATATCAATACGTCCGATACCGATACAGTGTGCAGCCCTTTCCTCAGGGACTATGGAGGATCATATCATCACCAAAACCAAAGATATTTGACCTTAGAACTATGTTGAACAAAACGTAGCTATCTCAAAATTATGATTGGATGACTTTGGGGGGAGGGTGTCTTCAGGGAGGGGGATATTTGCCCTCCAATCTTTTTGGTCACTTAAAAAGGACACTAGAAATTTGACTTTCCGCTCAAATGAGCTATTACACATCTCTCTATGATGTTCTGGTCACCCTCTAGCCTTGCTAGAAAAAAGAAAAACCGAGACAGATCAGTACTACCCATGCAAAAAAGTTATTTTCCTTGTTGTTCAAGGATGGGGGGGCTGTAATTTCCCATAACTAGGTTTTCCTCCGTGCTGATTCTAACGGTAGATTTTCATTTTGGTCTGACGCCATTTTCAAAGGGTTTGAGGCTTCTTTTCGAAATCACTATAAAATTCTTTTCGCAATAAACTTTTACTTTTAAGACGAACCGGAATAATAGTTACAGTAGCAATAAGGTTTATTGTGAATATTTTTGAAACCAAAAAACGAACTCAAACTGATTTTAAAAACGGATTTTTTCTCTGATGGAACCAAAGAGCAAAGCCAAAATTTGAAAGAAACAAAAATTATTGCTTCGCAGTTTCAATAACACATATTGCAAAACTGTCAAATAATCTGACTCTTGCTAATTTCCCTAATACTTGTAGAATCCTTAAAACTAGTGCTCTACTGAAAACTAAGATTGCTTGATTTTTTTTTTTTTTTTTTTTTTTTTTTTTAGATTTAGTAGTGTATTTTCCGTAGGCTACTTAAGTCTTTTCTGCACCTAATCCTGTTTTGTCCTGTCGGTTGTGTGCGCTAGTGGTACTTGTCAGTTATTGGAAACACACCCAAAAAGTGAAGTTAGACTAATCCTAATGAAAAATAACAAAACTTGATGATAAAATAATGCTTTAGAAACAAAATTACGGAAACATAGCCCAACGTAACCTAAACTAACCCCCATCCGAAATGTGCAAATATATAGCCCAAATTATACAAATACAATGCATTCTATTTAAGTCCAATGTATTGTATCGTCCGTCACTAGTTTTAGTAGCTATGAAACCGGTTTTCTGAGATGTAACCTAAGCGTAATTCTTGAGTGTGTTTCGGATAACCGACAAGTACCGTGCTAATTTTTGAGAATCGGATAATCATTATCAAACATTTCGTGGTAACGGGCTGTAAGTAAGGAGCGACCCGGCTCAATAGTAACCGGAACTCTAAAAAACGAAATTATGATACTAGTAGATACATTAATAGAATTGGATTTTTACGCTGATTTTAAATATATAAGTTTCATCAAGTTTAGTCTTACTAATCAAAAGTTACGAGCCTGAGAAGATTTACCTTATTTTCGAAAAAAGGGGAAAACACCCGCTAGAAGTCCCTTGATGATAAATCGAACCATCAGATTCAGCGTATAAGAGAACCCTACTGTAGAGGTTTCAAGCTCCTATTTGCAAAAATATGGAATTTTGTATTTTTTGCCAGAAGAAAGGTCCCAAATGTATGTTTATTTGTTGTTGTTTTTTCAGGAGTGATATTATAGACGCAGTGGTCCTAGAATATCATGATAGGGCTCATTTTAACCGAAATTAAAAGTTCTATTGCCCTTTTTAAGAGACCAAAAAAATTGAAGGGCAACTAGCCCCCTTCCCATGCTCGTTTTTTCCCAAAGTCACCCGATCAAAATTTTGAGATGTCCATTTTGTTCAGTATATTCGAAAAATCTAATAACTATGTCTTTGAGGACGACTTAATCCCCCACTGTCCCCGGGGGAAGGGCTGCAAGTAATGAACTTTGCCCATTGTTTACATGTAGGATTGGTTAATGGGAAGTATAAAGACGTTTTCAGAAGGATTTTTTCTGGTGGTGGAGGGGGTTGAGGGTTACGTGGGAGAATCTTTACATGGAGGAAGAGAATTTCCATGAAGTGGGTGCTGGATTTTCCAGCATTATTTAAAAAAAAACAATGAGAAATTAAATAAAAAGCGAAGTTTTTTCAACTGAAAGTAAGGAGCAAAACTAAAACCTAAAACGAACGGAAATTATTACGTTTTTTGAGGGAAATTATGAGGGAGTTCGTCCCCTCCTCAATACATTGCTCTTTATGCTAAAGTATTTTTATTAATTTAAAAAGAGCTATTTATTTTAATTAAACGGTCTTTGTGATTCAGGGGTCATTCTTAAAGAATTGGAACAAAATTTGAACTTTAACGAAAAGAGAGAGATATTGACGAGGGGTGAACTCCCTCATATACGTAATAAAATATACGGATATAGAAGTTCGTAACGTAAGTTACGAATATTTATTGCTAATAAAAACGTTAGTCAATAAAAATGAAAGTTCTAGTGGCCTTTTTAAGTAACCAAAAAACATTGGAGGGCAACTAGGCCCCCTACCCCACCACTTTTTTCTCAAAATCGTCCGATCAAAATTTTGAGAAAAACATTTAGCAAATTTCGTTCTAATTATTTATGTACGGTGAGCCAAAATCAAAACATGCATTAATCCAAAAACATTCAGATATTAATTATAAAACAACGTTTTGTAACTGAAGGTAAGGAGCGGTATTAAAACTTAAGACCTAGAGAAACTGTTCCGTATCTGAAAAGGACTGTCCCCTCCTCAAGGCCCCACTCTTTGAAGGCTTGATTCTTTCTCACAACTCTACTTTTTAAAACAATAAAAAAACTTTAGCGTAAAGAGCGGGGCGTCGAGGCGGGGACATCCCCTTTCATATACGGAATAATTTCTGTTCGTTTTAAGTTTTAATGTCGCTCCTTACTTTCAGTTAAAAAAAAACTTTTTTTATATAATAGGGGAAAAACAAAAGTCTATATGAATCAGTTTTGCAGATGTGTTGCATAAATATTGAAACACACATTTTTGTTTCAACTTTGCTCTTTACTTCCATCAGAAAAGAAAATATTTTAAGTTTAAAATAGGCAGACTCGAATCAATCTACTCATTTGTTTTGCTTTTAAATTATTCTGTATTGCCTTGATAATGCTTCATTTATTTTGACTGTATTTATGTTTAGGCACGGAATGTGATACCCTGTAGCTATGTCCTCAGAAACCGGGAGATTTCATCGTCGCTGTTGATAGTTTTCGGCTCATTGAGATTCAGACTGATTAGATTAGATTGATCTCGGGCTCAAAAGTTTCGAGAATCTTCTCTCGGTAGCAATTCGGCTACGAGTCAGCGTTTTCCCCAGCAATGCATGTATACACTACTTTTTACCGCCATGTTGCAACGGTTCGTCAACCTTCCAGATCTCGTTTTGCTGGGTTTACTATCAGCTAATCTTGTATTTAAGCCTATTGCTACGCGGCTATCTGAAGTTAATGACTTTATTTGTAAGTCATACGTTTCCGACTTAAATAATTCATACTTAGTAAAATATGAATTTAATATAAAATATATATTTAATATGATCCTATTTAACACAATTTAAATAATTACAGATTATTATATAAGCAAGACTATTAAAATTCATTAAGGTTAGTGTTACCATCAAATGATCGAGCTTGAGAATTTTTTTTGATTATTGCAAAGGGAAGATGCACCCCCGAAAAGTCACGGAGTCTTAATGAGATTGCACCATCAGATTCAGCGAATCAGAGAACTCTACTGTAAAGGTATCAAGCTCCCTTGCTCCCAATGTGAAATCACAAATGAAGAAAGATCACAGATGCGTGGTTATTTTTTTTTTGTCGATATTTTTTCCAGAGTCATTCGTTATCAAACCAATGGCCCTAAAATATCTGCAGAGGGCTTATTCGAACGGAAACCAAAAGTTCTAGTGTCCTTTTTAAGTGACCAAAAAGGTTGGAGGGCAATTAGTCACCATCTCACATACCTTTTCCCCAAAATCATTTGATCAAAATTTTCAGATAGCCATTTAGTTCAATGTCCAACATTTTGTTGGACGAGTTGAAAGGTCCAATTACTATGACTTTGGGGATGACATGACCCCCATAGCCTCTGGGGATAGAATCTAGGCACAATTTTCCGTATGGAAGGAAGTTACCAGTCGTGAACTTTCACGGGGAAATTTGCTAGAATTTCTATACGAAATTCCTTTTCTTTGTCTTACTTTCTCTTTGCCGACTCAACTTTACATGAGGAGAATTTCCTTGGGGATTATTGGGAGGAAATTTTCAACAGGGCTGCGTTTCAGTGGTTCCGTGGGCGGGGAAGGATTTCTGGGAAAATTTTCCATGGAAGGGAGTATTTCCAGTATGATTTGAAAAACGATCAGAAATTAAAAACTTTTTCAGATTGAAGCATGCTAAGGAGAATTTCTCAGGTGGAATCGGTCACGAGAAACTTTCCGGAGGGAATTTTCAACTAAGATGAAATTGTCCGGTGAGAATTGTCTGGGGCGGGGAGTTTATATTTGCAGAGTTTTTATGGAGAAATTTTCCGTGGGGGGAGGTAATTTTCCATAAAGGGGAGTCAGACTTCCCGGTATTATGTAACCAGAAATTAAACTAGAAAAAAGTTTCTTGTTTCAACCAAAAGTAAGCGACATCAAAACCTAAACGAGCAGAAATTATTTCGCATAATAAAGGGGTTGTCGCTTCCTCAACACCTCGCACTTTACGCTAAAGATTGATTTTTGTTACAATTCTTTAAGACGACTCCTGAAACACGAAGGCCATTTAATGAGAATAAGAAACTTTTTCTAAAGTAATAAAAAACTATAGTGTGAAGAGTGAGATATTGAGGAAAGGGACTACCCCCTCAAATACCGAATAATTTCTGTCCGTTTTAAGTTTTAGAATTGCCCCTAACTTTTAGTTGAAAAAACTTGTTTTGTTTTTATTTACAATACTTATAAAAGCCATAGACAAAATCTCCAACATTCCAAACACCAAAACGTACGTCTCCAACATTCCCAGCCTAACAACGCGTTGATTCTATGCAACACAGTAGACCTATAAATATTTTAACAGCAGCGAAAAGTCGTATACTCCCCGTTAAAGATATTTGCCATATATCAGTCTAGACCAGGGCTTTTTAACTTTTGTAATTCCCGACCCTATTTATGATTGCGAGTTTCTTAACGACCCCAACAAATATAAAAAAAAAATTATATTTTTTTTATGATATATTTATTAGGTAAAAATATACATATGCATTTGAAAATGTATAAATTTAGAATTCGTTTTGAAACATATAAAATCTAAAATTGAAATTTGCACAAAATGTTATAGAAATGTTTTTATTATAGTTTCAAAAACAAAAGTGGATTCTGACCGTCTTAATTCTCTCGAATATATCAAAGTAGTTGCGTGGTAAATATTAAACTAGAGTTTACGTTAAAAATTTAATGAGTTGGATGTACCTGTTTTTTATTGCATAAAAAATCAAATCTTGGTGTAATGTTTGAAACTGCTGGACGTAAAACCTCTTCAACATTTTTTATCGCTGAACGATATTGGGATTTAATGTGTGTTAAAGCTGAGAAAGTAACTTCACATAAATATGTGGTGTTGAATGGCAGAAGTACATTTAACGCCATATCGGCGATTGTGGGAAATTCAGTTCTAATTCCGATCCAGAATTCAGTCAAGGGCTTTTTTCGGTATTGTAGTTTTAAGTTTGAGTCACACGAAAGCTCAGCAAATTCCTCTTTAGCTTTAAGTGGCAGATGATCAATCTCACTTAAGCCAATCCAAAACGGCTTAGGAATCCAAACTATTTTTTGTAAATCAATATTTAATATAAAATATGTCTGGAACTGTACTTCTAGCGCTTTTAAGTGATCTACAATAGTTTTTGCAATAAAAGTTTTACGATAAATTTTCTCAATTACAAAATTGTCGACACTGGAAAACATTTCGAACGAATTTTTTTCGACCCTACTTTTCCAAATGCTGTTCTTTTTAATAAAACTTTCAATTTTATCGTATGAAGTAAATATATCGCAATTTTTTCCTTGAAGAGACGAGTTAAGATCGTTTAACTTCGCAAAAAATATCTGACAAATAACACAGCTAGGATAGCCACAAGTCATTTTGAAAAAAAAAGCAGCAAATTCACATTTTCGTTCAGTTAAAAATATTTTAATCTCGTCCTTTAATAACAATAATGTTTTTAAACTTTGATCTCTTACTTCTGCATGTAATAACAAAGTTGTGTAGTTGGAATCCGTATCCTTACAGAGATTTGAAAATAAGCGACTGTTAAGGGCATGGCTCTTAATAAAATTTATGACCTTAACAGCATCCTGAAGCACATCGTTCAATTCTGGTGCTATCAGTCAATTAAGAAGCACCCAAAGGATTTTTACATGCCGGGAATGTAAGGTCCCGTCGGTCGCGAAAGGGTTAAACTGACTAATTCGGAATAACATGCACTTTGTTCACAATCATACAATGGCTAAATGAAAATAACACGAAATGTTTATATAGTTTCTTCGAAATAACACATAGAAATTTTGTTGATAATATTTATCAGGATTATTTCGGTTTTAAGAGATTGACAAAAATAAATCTACATTTTCTTATAAATTTCTATAACATCTTCTGATTCATAGTAAATTTATACAAGATATTATAATGATCGGAATAGAAATGCTGGTATAAACAGTCTTTCCGAACCAGAAGTTTTTATGATTTTTATGAGCGCAATGACAAATGTGTAGCGTGTTACGACTAGCTTATTGAAACTTAACTGAAACTATTGGTGTGACACAGACGGATTTTCTGTTTCCCTGCGTTTTGATATGAGCTATTTCTAAAGAAACTTTTCGCTACTGTTATACATCTATACCTTGCTATACAAGGACAGGACTACAAAAAACCAACAAGAGTTTGAGGGTAAAACGACCAGGACAGTTGTGACTACGGAGGATCTCCAATTGATTTTTTTTTTTTTTTTGATTGGTATAATTAGCCAGTTGTTAGCACAAAAAGAAGTAAGTACAAAAAATAACACAAATTAATAAACTCAGCAGAGTTTTATACATAGCGAAGGGGTGTATTCAAGTATTAGGAAGAGGGAAGACTTAAAATGTATTTTTACATTTATAACGAATAACGAAGTTTTAATTACGACTTATTTGCTGGTTCTAAATACGTTGAAATATATCAATTTTAAAGCTGCTCATTAAAAGCCATTAGCACAAGAAAATTTGCATAATTTCATAAATAGGTACTGTTCCCTCCTAAAAAGGGGGTGCAATTTTAATAAAAATTATACAAAGAAATGCAATTTGTATGAGAGCTTTTAGAATTTTTCGAATTTCACAAATGTTAGCTTCGTTCTTCACTTTTGGTAAGAAAAAGTTTCTTTTTGTTTTGAATTAGTGATTATTCATTTTATTTTTTTAATTTACACAATTATCCCTACAAAATAATTTTCGTGCAAATCAGGCGATTAAGTCAACATAAGTTAAACAAAATTAGACAAAAATTTTACTTCCTTCCGAGGATTTTTCCGCAACATTTCCGTTTGTACAATTTTGCGACATAGAGTCAGGACAAAGAGGAAAGAGTATGATAAAGCCCCTCTTTATCATAGATAAAGAGGGGCAGGTTAACACAATATCTTTGAGAAAATGCAGTTAGAAAAATCTTTTTTTTTTTCCTTAAAAACGAAAAAAAACAACACAATAAATTCCTTTGTAAGGCAGTTTTCAAAATGCGTTTTCTAGTTTAGGAGGGGAGGGGTACTTGGGGCTAGGGGGGAGTGAAAGAAGAGGAAGTGCTGACATACAACGAAGAGAGTTCTCAACGATTAATGTTAGAAGGAAATTTTTTTCAGGTTTTTCAGTGCTTTGTATCCAAGAAATGGTACCAAAAAATTCTATTTGTGGTGCCATTTGACACTATATTGGATTAATCAAGACGAAGCTAAGAAAGCACTTGGACACGAGAAGTAGCTTTAAGATCAGATATTAAACATGCCTTTATCATATTGCAAGGTCCTGATAGTCCTCGCAAAAATCAGAAAAATTGGACGCTTCTCCGCTACCCTTGCAAAAAAGAAGAAAAATTACTTTCTTCGGGATGTTGGGATCCTACACTCTGATTAGGGGTTTTATACCGTGGAAGTTTGACTGATTATCTTAGGTTTATTCGCATTTTGGCCCTCTTTGGGCAAAACCTGGTACTTTGCGGAACAAAGGGTTGATTTGAATGGGCAATAAATCAGTTTGTGTTGAATATGGTTGAGTAAAAGTACATTGGGTTAGGTAAAAAAGGGGGGTTGAAATACACAAGAGCTGAGTGGAATGGGGTCAATGTGTTTTTGATATGACCTATAAATATAAAAGTAACTATTTGTTTATCGCAGCATTGATTCCATTATAAAAAGCCCTACAATTAGAAGAAAATCATATACTTAAAACTTTTTTTGTGTGTCCTACTATAGTTGCCCTCCTGTGCAATCTGACAGTATACTGTCGACCGATACTACTACTACTAACGTCTCTGAAGTGTACGAGGCCATCTAGGGCCAACACATTTACGATCGCTCCTCCTGCATCCCATTTTTCTTAAATCTTTCCTTACGACATCCTCCCACTCCAAGCGAGAACTACCAACTTTCTGTTTAGCCCTAGATGGTTGGCTAAAAACAACAATTTTTGGCAATCTGTCGTCCCTCATCCACAGAACGTGCCTTGGGCATCTCAGCCTTTCTCTCATTACAGCCCTAGAAAACGGGATTTAACCACATTTTCTGTACAGCCTACTGTTTAAAATACGGTCAGTCAGTCAGATACTCAAAATAAACCGCAGACAATTTATCTGGAAAACATCTAGCAGAAACTTTAGCGTAAAGAGCGGGGCGTTGAGGAGGGAACAGCCCCTTTCATATACAAAGTAATTTCTGATCGTTTTAAGTTTTAATGTCGCTCCTTACTTTTAGTTAAAAAAACTTGTTTTTTTTTTAATTTAATTTCTGAACGGTTTTGAATTGATAAATGTTTTGATTTTGGCTCTCCACGCATGAATAATTAAAACGAAATTCGCATATAATAATTTTTTTTTTTTTGGCTAAATGGCTTTCTCATAGTTTTGATCGGGCGATTTTGAGAAGAAACGAGTGGGAGAGGAGGCCTAGTTGCCCTCCAATTTTTTGGTTACTTAAGAAGGCAACTAGAACTTTTAACTTTTTAAGAACGTTTTCATTAGTAAACAATATACGTAACTTACGTAACGAACTTCAATATTTGTATGTTTTTATTGCGTATATAAGGGAGTTATCTATCTATATAAAAATAAGTTGTCTGTCTGTGGATGTGTCAGGTGACGTCACCTGAAAAAACTGGATCAGGTGACGTCAAAACTGAAAAAACTAAAAAAAGGCAAAAACTACAAAAAAAACTAAAAACTAATAAAAAAAATAAAAAAGCTAAAAAACTAAAAAAACTAAAAAAAGGCAAAAACTACAAAAAAAACTAAAAACTAATAAAAAAGCTAAAAAACTAAAAAAACTAAAAAAAGGCAAAAACTACAAAAAACTAAAAACTAATAAAAAAAATAAAAAAGCTAAAAAACTAAAAAAAGGTAAAAAACTAAAAAAAGGTAAAAAACTAAAAACTAAAAAAAACTAAAAAAAAGGAAAAAACTGAAAAATAAGCTAAAATAAAGGTAAAAACCAATAAAAAACTAAAAAAAAAACTGAAAAAACTAAAAAAAGGCAAAAACTACAAAAAAAAACTAAAAACTAATAAAAAAAGTAAAAAAGCTAAAAAACTAAAAAAACTAAAAAAAAATAAAAAAAGGTAAAAAACTAAAAAAAATAAAAAATAAAAAAAAACTAAAAAAAAGGAAAAAACTGAAAAATAAGCTAAAATAAAGGTAAAAACCAATAAAAAACTAAAAAGAAAAAAAGGAAAAAACTAAAAAAAATTTTCATCTAAAAAACTAAAAAAGGTAAAAACTAAAAGAACTAAAAAAGAAAAAAATAAATGACGAAACTCAAAGAGAAAGCGACCAGGACAAAAGGAATGTTCGATTAGCAATCAACAAAGCACCGGGACACAGGGAGTATAAATGACGACCAGGACATAAGTAAAAAAAAAAACTATCTATATATATAAAAATAAGTTGTCTGTGGATCTGTGGATCGTGGATCAGGTGGCGTCACCTGAAAAAACTGGATCAGGTGACGTCAAAACTGAAAAAACTAAAAAAAGGCAAAAACTACAAAAAAAACTAAAAACTAATAAAAAAAATAAAAAAGCTAAAAAACTAAAAAAACTAAAAAAAGGCAAAAACTACAAAAAAAACTAAAAACTAATAAAAAAGCTAAAAAACTAAAAAAACTAAAAAAAAGGCAAAAACTACAAAAAAAACTGAAAACTAATAAAAAAAATAAAAAAGCTAAAAAACTAAAAAAACTAAAAAAAGGTAAAAAACTAAAAAAACTAAAAACTAAAAAAAACTAAAAAAAAGGAAAAAACTGAAAAATAAGCTAAAATAAAGGTAAAAACCAATAAAAAACTAAAAAAAAAACTGAAAAAACTAAAAAAAGGCAAAAACTACAAAAAAACTAAAAACTAATAAAAAAAGTAAAAAAGCTAAAAAACTAAATGACGACACTCAAAGAGAAAGCGACCAGGACAAAAGGAATGTTCGATTAGCAATCAACAAAGCACCGGGACACAGGGAGTATAAATGACGACCAGGACATAAGTAAAAAAAAAAATTAACAAAACTAAAAAGAAGGTAAAAACTACAAAAAAACTAAAAAGAAAAAAAAACTAAAAACTAATAAAAAAACTAAAAAATCTAAAAATCTAAATAAACTAAAAAAGAAAAAAAAAGGAAAAAAATAAAGGAGAAAAACAAAACTAAAAAACGAATGTATATACAGACCGGTACACCGGGATACAAATGACGACCGGGACACAGGGAATATAAATGACGACCGGGACACAGGGACACAACTACAACGGGGACACCGGGGGAAACAGGGGGATATAAATGACGACCGGGACAAAAAAACTAAAAAGAAAAAAAAACTAAAAACTAATAAAAAAACTAAAAAATCTAAAAATCTAAATAAGCTAAAAAAGAAAAAAAAGGAAAAAAATAAAGGAGAAAAACAAAACTAAAAAACGAATGTATATACAGACCGGGACACCGGGATACAAATGACGACCGGGACACAGGGAATATAAATGACGACCGGGACACAGGGACACAACTACAACGGGGAAACAGGGGGGTGTAAATGACGACCGGGACACCGGGACAGGGAATGGTCGATTAGCAATCACCATCAACAAAGCTCAAGGGCAATCATTAGAATCATGAGGTATAGATCTGAATACAGATTATTTTCCCATGGACCATTATATGTTGCATGTTCAAGAGTCGGTAAACCTGACAATCTATTTATATGCAAAGACAATGGGACAGCAAAGAATGTTGTATATTCGCAAGTTTTACGTAGTTAAAACCATATATATATATATATATATATATATATATATATATATATATATATATATATATATATATATATATATATATATATATATATATATATATATATATATATATCTATCTATATTCACAGGTGGGACATAGGGACACAACTACAATGGCGCGTAACTATTATGGCGCGTAACGACTTACGCGCGCGGGGGGGCTTGGGGGGGGGGGGCGCGAAGCGCCCCCACCAACTAGGTGTTGGGGTGGCGCGAAGCGCCACCCCAACAACTAGTAGTATATAAGAATGACCCCTGAATCACAAAAGCCGTAGAATAAATTTTCAAATTACTAAAAATACTTCAGCGTAAGGAGCGAGTTATTAGGAAGAGGTGAAGCCTATATGCGTATTAATTTCTGTTCGTTTTAAGTTTTAATGCTGCTCCTTACTTTCAGTGGAATTTTTTTATATTTATTTTTTCATCGTTTTTTTTAATAATGTTAGAAAATCCTTCGCCCCCTTCATGGAAATTCTCTTCCCCTATGACAAATTTCTCTATGGAAAGATACACAAATATATATATATATATATATATACATATATATATATATATATATATATATATATATATATATATATATATATAAATATATATATATAAATATATATATATATATATATATATATATATTCTAGGACTAGTTCAACAAGGACTCTTGAACTTGGTTGAAGTAAGGGTGCTAAGGCTGTTTTAATAAAAAGTTTTTTTAAAACATTTTTAGTTCTAAAGTTCACATTTTAATTTAAGGTTATATTATTATTTTTTTTGTGTTGTGCTGAAGACGGCCCTTGGACATAGGCCCGAAATATTCATTGAATTGAATTCCACTGTCTTGAGAAAATTTCCGTATTTTTTAAGTTGTGTTTGTTACGGAATAATTTCTGTTTTAAGTTCTGGTATTGCTCCTTACTTTCAGTGAAAAACTTGTTTGTTTTATTTAATTTCTGATCGTTTTTCAAATCATTCCGGGAAATACCCCTCACTCTTCCGTGGAAAATTTAGGACTAAAATCTTGTGGTGAAAGACTTGTAACATTAGTTTCTTCAGTCAATATTCTTTCTGACGTAATAATCACTACCGTCAAGTTGCCCCCCCCCCAAGATATATGTAAGTCTGCTGATGTTGATTTTTTTTTTCTCTCTTTGGCATTAAGAACCAATTGTTGGCAAATGATGGGACACCAAAAAAATTAGGACCAGCAGATTATTTGGATGTCTTGCTTGGAAGAAAGTTGGTTGTACACGTAATGTGTAAGTCAACTGGTATTAATCAACAGTTATGCCCGCTCAAAAAGAAACACTATGAAATTCTGAAAACAACTTTAATGTACAGCCTACTTACTTATATCAGTACTTCAACCTACTTATATCATTTCTAAAGGTGCTTCACTGTACTTTAACCCCTCCCTCGCCCTAATGCACAAATGCATAGCTTAAATTATACATTCCCCATGCATTTTGTCAAGGGTCACTGTCATTTTCAATCCGTGTACTCGTAGGCTAAGTTTAATCTACAACTACTACTACTAACAACCCACCACAGCACTAAGACGTCTGAGGCCAGCACAGCTATGCACGCTCCTTTGTGACGAAATAAAGGAAGGAAAAAATACATGGGAAATATATAATTTGGATTATATATTTTCAAATTGGGGGGGGGGTGCAGGGTAAATGTGTTAACTACAAATATTCTGCATATTGTGAAGTTAAAATTGTTTTCTTAACATGTTTCCTTCTGAACGGCCTTTATTAGAGGATTATACCAAAAATTTCTTGAATTTTCAAGAGCATAGCTTAAAATTTCAGCCTCAGGAAAGTGATGCTTTGAACAGTGGGACGCGATCAAATTTATTCATCAGTCAACTAAAGATCCTCAGTCTTCCTTATTAAACAGGGCGTAGGCCTATATAAAATAAGATATTTATTTATATATTATTCTTTCTAAATCTCTTATTAAACCACGACAGTTCCAAACAATAGTGGCTTGTCACTGTACCATTTTTGTCAGTACATGCAAAGTTTGGGAGGGATTCAAAACGTTCAAAACTCTGCTCCAAAAGCCAAAATGCACCATAATAATCATCATAACGATTATGCACTTCCATGGCAATCTGCTTCACATTCATCAATACTCCAGACTCGAGCATCTCAAGCAATGCCTCATATTCTGCCCCTTCGATATCTATTTTAAGCACGTCTATTATTTTATTGGTATGGCCAAATTTATCCAATAATGTCCCTAAGGTTCTTAGCTTCCAACCTCCTGGATCACTCAAATCGTCAACTTTTCCAAGTCCAAAATCGTAGAAATGAATTTTATCAGAATATTTGAATGGCTTTTTGCCAATGCTCGGATCAAATGCCAACACTTTACAGCCGTATGCCTGCATAGCCTCTTCAAAGCTCCAATCCTTATTTACACCAAAACTATATATTAAACATTTTCCATTTGGATCAGGCATTACATCATTGTCTAAACATAATGTCTTATTTCCATCAAAGTAATTTTTAAAATAAAATTTTCCACCAAAAGATTTTTTAGACTTACATGCGTTTTCGTTGCGCCAAGTGAAAAAGCGCTGGCTATCGTTACTGTTAGCCAAAAATGGTCTTTGAAAGTTGTCATATACTTTGGCATGTCCTTTTGGAATATATTTATAATAAACGCTGAAAATACAGAATATTCCCACTACAACAAGCACTTTTCTTGCGGATAAGCGCAACATCACATAAGAAGACAGAGACTAAATCAACCCGTTTGGGTTGTACCATGAATTATACCGTGTTGTATAGCGTGTTGGCCGCAAGGCATAAACAAAGATTCGTAGGCATTAAGACATAAATGTAAATAAAACTTGAGAATGGGGTTTAACCCCTCCCCTTCTAAAGTTACTAACGAGCAGTAGATATCACCAAACGCCGTGTAGCTACTATTATATTTTATTCCCATAGGTAGAAGTGAAAGGCATTTCCTGGCTTTTAAGGAGTCTCTTGATGTCCAAGTTCCTGACACGATTCTTCAGTTGGCTTTTTTCTAGTTTCTGAAAGTAGGAAATTTTTGGACCGGAATTTTTAAAATGAAAAGCGGGGGGTTAACAAACTAACCCTCCTCTATGGAAATTGCTAGCTTACGGCAGGTATCACTATGCGTGTATTACTGTCTTTGTAGTTCGTCCCCCGAAATAAAAGGGAAAGGCATTTCCCCTATTGCTTGCAATAAGAACTTTTCTTAGACATAAAAAGCTGTACTTACGCTTTTGTGAAAGGACATAATAAATATTAATTTTTTTTCTGATGCTCCAAAACCTGTGTTTCTTCCTAGATTTAAGAAAAACAAAGTTTCTTTGATAGAAGGAAAGAGTGAATTTGAAACTTAAAGCGAACGATAATGATTGCTTCGCATGCTATGTAGGTTGCGTCTATAAGACTACAAGAAACAAACCGATTGATAATATTACCCAATGGTTGAAGATTAAACACTGTTAGCGGTAAAACACAAAACCCGCGTATAAAAAATTGGAAAGCTTTATTTTTAAACCTTATAATTATCTTAAAGCGCTTTATGCTTCAACTATATAAAAAAAAATCCAACAGTCTTGGGTTTTCAGAAATACGCTAGTTTTGAATAACCTTCAAATATAAGGGAATATCATCAGTCAGTTTAACCCCATCTGGTGTGTGCCTGGGTGGCTCTAAGGGCTCTATTTGTATTGCACTGTGGAGCGTTAGGTCAATAGACCCAGACTCCCAGAGTGGTTTATTAAATAATATTAAATCTTGGGACGTTAAATTTCTATTAAATCTTGGGTCGTTAAATTGCTATTAAATTTCGTAAAATTGAGTCGGCAAAGAGAAAGCAAGATATAAGAAGCATTTGTGTAGGAATGCTGGCAAATTCCCCCAGCATAAAATTTCCCCTGAAAAATTAAACCCCTGGAAACTTTTTTCCCCATGGAGAATTCTCTTCGTGAAAGATACCCCCAACAGAAAATTCGTCCCTCCCACACAAAAAATGTATGCATACATCCCAATAACAAATACTATACGTAAACAATGAACAAATTTTATAATTCAAAGACCTTTCTCCAGGAGCTTTGGAGGGTTATGTTATCTCCAAAGATATAGCTATTCAGCATTTCAACAATCCTGAACAAAATGGCTATCTCAAAATTTGATCGGCTGACTTTGAGAAAAAGGGGCGTGGGAGGGGGCCTAGTTGCCCTCCAATCTTTTTGGTCACTCAAAAGGACACTAGATCTTTTATTTCTGCTCGAATGAGCCTTATCTCCCGATATTCTAGGACCACTAGGTCGATACGATCACCCCTGGAACAAAACAAACAAATAAACACGAAGCCGTAATCGTTCTTCTGGCAAAAAAATACAAAATTCCACATTTTCGCAGATAACACACATTTTTCTTTCCACATTTTGCAAAGAAACCTCTACAGTAGGGTTTTCTAATACACTGAATATGAATTTGATGAATGTATTATATATATTGATGAATTTGGAATCAACTATATATTTGGAATCAACATAACAAACCGGTTCTTTTGATAGGTCTATTGGTATGAAAATTCCGTTTTCTAGAGTTTTGGTTACTATTGAGCCAGATGGCTCCTTACTAACAATTTGCTACCAAGAACTGTTTGATCAGCATTATTTTTTAAATCTTTTTTTGGGTTTTTAGTATATAACTTGGATATCACTATTTGTAGTAGCTTAGGAGAAATACTAATGAAAAGTATCATATTTGTTTTTATAATTGAGGTTGGGATATTCAACGCGTTTCGCTGTTATATCAAACAGTTCGTGGTAACGAACTGTAAGTAAGGAGTGACCATGCTCAATAGTAACCGAAACTCTAAAAAAAAGGAATTCTGATACCAATAGATATATCAAAAGAATCGGCTTTTTATGCTGATTTTAAATGCATAAGTTTATTAAGGATAGTGTCAAACAGTTCGTGGTAACGAACTGTAGTAAGGATCGATCCGGCTCAATAGTAAAAGAAACTTTAAAAAATGGGATTTTGATACTAATAGATATATCAAAAGAATCAAATTTTTATGCTGATTTAAAATATATAAGTTTCATCAAATTTAGTCTTACTTATCAAAAGTTACGATCCTGAGAAAATTTGCCTTATTTTAGACAATAGGGAAAAACACCCCCTAAAAGGCATAGAATCTTAACGATCACACCATCGCATTCAGCGTATCAGAGAACCCTACCTTAGAATTTTCAAGCTCCTATCTATAAAAATGTGGAATTTCTTATTTTTTGCCAGAAGACCGATCACGGATTTTTTTTTCCAGGGGTGATCGTATCGACTGAGTGGTCCTAGAATGTCGCGAGAGGGCTCATTCTAACGGAAATTAAAATTTCTAGTGCCCTTTTTAAGTGACCAAAAATATTGGAGGGCGCCTGGACCCCCTCCTACGCTCATTTTTTCCCAAAGTCAACAAGTCAAAATTCTAAGATAGCCATTTTGTTCATCATAGTCGAAAGACCTAATAATTATGTCTTTGGGGACGACTTACTCCCTCAAGTCCCCGGGGGAGGGGCTAAAAGTTACAAACTTTGACCAGTGTTTACATATAGTAATGGTTATTGGGAAGTGTACAGACGTTTTCAGGGGAATTGTTTTCTTGGATAGGAAAGGGGTTGAGGGGAGGGGGTTACATGGAAGGATCTTTCCATGGAGGAATTTGTCATGGGAGGAGAGAATTTCCATGAAGGGGGCGCAGGATTTTTAGCATTTTTTTTAAAGAACAATCAAAAAATGAATATGAAAATTCAATGAATATGATTTTCTAATATTATTTAAAACAAAAAATAATGAAAAGATAAATTTGAAATAGTTTTTCAACTGAAAGTAAGGAGCAGCATTAAAACAAAACGAACGGAAATTATTACGCATATGAGGGGTTCATCTCCTCCTAAATACCTGCTGTTTACGCTAAAGTATTTTTGTAAAGAGCAAGGTATTAAAGAGGGGGCAAACCCCCTTATATACGTAATAAAAATATACGAATATAGAAGTTCGTTATGAAAGTTAATTTGGATGTTATGTATATTTTTATTAATAAAAACGTTCGTAAGAAATTAAAAGTTCTAGTTGTCCTTTTAAGCAACCAAAAGATTGAAGGGCAACTAAGCCTCCTCCCCCACTCCTTTTTCTCAAAATCGTCCGATCAAAACTAAGAAAAAGCCATTTAGCCAAAAAAAAGCAAATTTCGTTCTAAGTATTCATGTGCGGAGAGCCAAAATCAAAACATGCATTAATTCAAAAACGTTCAGAAATTGAATTAAAAAAACAGGTTTTTTAACTGAAAGTAAGGATCGACATTAAAACTTAAAACGAACAGAAATTACTCTGTATATGAGAGGGGCTGTTCCCTCCTCAACGCCCCGCTCTTTGCGCTAAAGTTTGACTCTTTCTTCCAAATCTACTTTTTAAAACAGTGAAAACCTTAGTGTAAAGAGCGGAGCACCAACCCCTCAACAATCAAAAAATTAATATGAAAATTCAATGAATATGATTTTCTAATATTATTTAAAACAAAAAATAATGAAAAGATAAATATGAAAAAGTTTTTCAACTGAAAGTAAGGAGCAGCATTAAAACAAAACGAACGGAAATTATTACGCATATGAGGGGTTCATCTCCTCCTAAATACCTGCTGTTTACGCTAAAGTATTTTTGTAAAGAGCAAGGTATTAAAGAGGGGGCAAACCCCCTTATATACGTAATAAAAATATACGAATATAGAAGTTCGTTATGAAAGTTAATTCGGATGTTATGTATATTTTTATTAATAAAAACGTTCGTAAGAAATTAAAAGTTCTAGTTGTCCTTTTAAGCAACCAAAAGATTGAAGGGCAACTAAGCCTCCTCCCCCACTCCTTTTTCTCAAAATCGTCCGGTCAAAACTAAGAAAAAGCCATTTAGCCAAAAAAAAGAAGCAAATTTCGTTCTAAGTATTCATGTGCGGAGAGCCAAAATCAAAACATGCATTAATTTAAAAACGTTCAGAAATTAAATTAAAAAACAGGTTTTTTAACTGAAAGTAAGGAGCGACATCAAAACTTAAAACGAACAGAAATTACTCTGTATATGAGAGGGGCTGTTACCTCCTCAACGCTCCGCTCTTTACACTAAAGTTTTTCACTGTTTTAAAAAGTAGATTTGGAAGAAAGAGTCAAACTTTAGCGCAAAGAGCGGGGCGTTGAGGAGGGAACAGCCCCTTTCATAAACGGAGTAATTTGTATTCGTTTTAAGTTTTAATGTCACTCCTTACTTTCAGTTAAAAAATACTTGTTTTTTTTTATTTAATTACCGATTGAAGGCTACGAGCCTGAGGAAATTTGCCTGATTTTTCAAAAAGGGTGAAACACCCCCTAAAAGTATTAGAATCTTAATAAAAATCATACCGCCAGATTTAGCATATCAGAAAACCCTACTGCAGTGGTTTCAAGGTCCTATCTGCAAAAAATGTGGAGTTTTGTGTTTTTAGCCAGAACAAAGATCACCGATGCGTATTTATTTGTTTTTTTTTAAGGGATGATCGTATCGACCCAATGGTCATAGAATATAGTGAGAGAGGTCATTAGAAAGGAAGTTAAAAGCTCTAGTGCAATTTAAAATGACCAAAAAGATTGGAGGGCAAGCTGGCCCCCTCCCCACCCCTTTTTTTCCCGAAAGCGTCAGATCAAAGTTTTGACATAGCCATTTTGCTCATCATAGTAGAAAGGCCCAAAAACTATGCCTTTGGATATAACATGACCCCCCGCCCCACAGCCCCAAGGAAAAGGTCTTTAAGTCGAAAATCTGCCCATTTTTTACACGTAGTATTTGTTATTGTGAAGTATGTATACATTTTCGGGTGGAAGAGGGTGAATTTTTTGTTGGAGGTTTTTCTACGGTGAAATTTCTTATGAGGAGGGAAGTTTCCGGGGGGCAAACATGTCAGGGGAAACTATAAACTGGGGGAATTTGCCAGAATTACTATACAAAATTCTTTCTCTTTGCTTTCTCTTTTCTTGTTTTCTTGCTTTTGTTAATTCCATAAACAGAGATACAGGTGAATTCGGATTGAATTCAATTTATGATAATTTACTGAGGTCAAATAAAGTAAATCTCACCTCACCTAAGAGCTATGACCTCTGTCCACCTGATATGTCTGATAAATCTAATAAGCCGGAACCGAAAAGGTCAAGGAGATTTGCTTCCGCTGTTGGATTGAAAAAACTAAGAGCAATAAACTATATGTAATTGGTTTATTGGACATAAAATTTTGTTTGTTTTATTAATGTCTTTTAGTTTTACTGCTGATGATGAACACTGTATATGTGTTCGAAATATCCAGTTAAATTTTTTTATATCTGTTCACTGTCGATTAAAAGGTTTCATCCCTATTTTGAACTGTTATACTTGCTCTCTTACTTTCTCTTTTCCGTTTCAATTTTACGCGTGGATTTGTTAAGGGTTGTTGTCCAGGGTAATTTTTCACCGGGATTGAATTGTCTAGAGGAAATTCCCGTGGGGAGGGGGATTTCTCCGTGAGATGTGGGGCCAGAGTTCCTGGCATTACTTTAAAAATGATCAGCAATTAAATTAAAAAACAAGTTTTGTTCAACTGAAAGTAAGGAGCAGCATTAAAATTTAAAACCAACAGAAATTATTACGTTTATGAAGCGATTGCCTCTCCTCAACACCTCGCTCTTTACGCTAAAGTTTGAACTTTTTCCCAATTCTTTAAGAACGACTCCTGAAACCCAAGGATCGTTTAATTAGAACAATAGGAAGCTTTTTTAAAAGTACTGAAAAACTTTAGCTTAAAGAGTGAGATGCTAAAGAAGGAGCGACAACCTTCGCACACGTAATAATTTCTGCTCGTTTTAAGTTTTAATGTTGCTCCTTACTTTTAGTTGAAAAAATTAGTTTTTTAAATTTAATTGTGTCTAGAGTGTGCACGGGAAGAAATATTGCAAGCTTATTTTCACGGCTAACTTGGTCATTAAATAAGAAAACAAAAGTTTTTTTTCCACTGAAAATAAGTAGCAACATTAAAACTACAAACACACACAGAAATTTTTACTTCTATTAGGAGACTGCCTCCTCTTTAACCCCTCGCTCTTTACACTGAATTTTAACTTTTCGTCAAAATCTTTAAGGGCAAACACAAGGGATGTCGATTTGGATTAAGAAGCGTTTTGAAAGCACTAAAAAACTTCGGCGTAACCAGCAAGGAATTGAGGAGGGAGCACCCCTTTCATGTACGGAATAATTTTTGTTAGTTTTAATTCCTAATATTGTTCTTTAATTTCCCTTGAAAAAACTTGTTCTTGCTATTTAATTTATTATCACTTTTCAAATAAAGCCAGGAAATCCCCTTCCCCTCCATGGATAATTTCCCGCGGCCTGCCCCCCCCCCCCCTCTCGAAAGAACATCATCACGTGGAAAATTCCCCCACGGATAATTTCTCCCGCATATACTTCTCCTTGGAGAATTTTTCCTTGTTAGAAAATTCCTCCCGAAAATATCCCCCGAACATCTCCCCCTGGGAAATTCCCCTTACTTTTATTTGAAATTTCTTTACTTAATTTCTGATCGCTTTTCAAATCATGCCAGAAGTTTTTCACATCAGTGCTATTGAAAGATCATAGAGATGATTAATTTGAGTCATTAATCATCTCTCTAAAATCTGTCAGCACCCTGCTAGAACTGGTTTGAAAAAAAGGGAGCCATCACTGCTACCCAAATAAAATAGGGATCCAGGATCCTACTTGTTTTTTTAGAAGGGATGGGGGTTGTACTTTTTATTTCGATTTGAAGTCTTATCTGAGAGGTCTTACCCTCTTTTTGAAATTAAATTAAACAAAAAAGAACAAGTTTTTCTTAACAAAAGTAAAGAGCGAAAATATGGCTTCAGTAGAATAAAAACAAATAATTGACATTATAATTAATAATCAACTAAAAGTTAAATGAAACGTTTGATTAGACTATCAATTTTATTTTGGGTACATTCCAAGTTCATTGTTGGTTTTATTTTTCTGTTAAGTCTAATATCCGTTTCTTTTAACTGTTTTATCTCTTATTCTGTTTTAAATGTTTTAACTCTCATATTAACTGTTCAAAAAAATTATAATTGGGGTACAAGACAGACAACTTCCTCGTTCAATTATTTAGTAATTTTGTTCACTTTGAGTTTCACTTTTGATTAACGGAAATTAAAAGTTCTAGTGCCATTTTTAAGTGACCAAAAAATTGGAGGTCACCTAGGCCCCCTCCCACGCTCATTTTTTCCCCAAAGTCACCAGATCAAAATTCTGAGATACCCATTTTATTCACCATATTCGATTACAATGTCTTTGTCTTACTCCCCCAATTATGTCTTTGGGTACGACTTACTCCCCCGCAGTCCCCGTGGGAGGGGCTGCAAGTTACAAACTTTGACCTGTGTTTACATATAGTAATGGTTACTGGGAAGTGTACATACGTTTTCAGGGGGATTTTTTTTTTGGTTTGGGGGATAGTTGAGGGGGGGGGGTTACGTGGGAGGATCTTTCCATGGAGTTCTTATGGGGGAAGAGACTTTCAATGGAGGGGCGCAGGATTTTCTAGCATTATTAAAAAAAAACAATGAAAAAATAAATATGAAAAGTTTTTTCTACTGAAAGTGAGGAGCAGCATTAATACTTAAAACGAACAGAAATTATTACGCATATGAGGGGTTTACCTCCTCGTAATACCTCGCTCTTTACGCTAAATTATTTTTAGTAATTTGAACTATTTATTCTACGGCCTTTGTGATTCAGGGTTATTCTTAAGGAATTGGGACAAAATTTAAGCTTTAGTGTAAAGAGCGAGGTATCGACGAGGGGTGAGCCCCCTCATATACGCAATAAAACATACAAATGTAGAAGTTTGCTACATAAGTTAATTCGTAAGTTACGTATATTTTTTACTTATGAAAACGTTAGTAAAAAATTAAAACTTATAGTTGCCTTTTTATGTAATCAAAAAATTGGAGGGCAACTAGGCCTCCTCTCTCGCTCCTTTTTTCTCAAAATCTTCCAATTATAACTATAAAAAACCCATTTTGCCCAAAAAAATTAATATGCAAATTTCGTTTTAATTATTTATGCGCGGAGAGCCAAGATCAAAAAATGCATTAATTTAAAAACGTCCAGAAATTAAACAAAAAACAAACAACTTTTTTTTAAATAAAAGTAAGGAGTGACATTAAAACTTAAAACGAACAGAAATTACTCCGTATATGAAAGGGGCTTTTTGTCCTCAACGCCTCGCTCTTTACGCTAAAGTTTTTTAAATTTTTAAGAAGTTGAGTTAAGAGAAAGAGTCAAACTTTAGCGTAAAGAGCGAGGCGTTGAGAACGAAAAGCCCCTTTCATATACGGAGTAATTTCTGTCGCTGCTTACTTTCATTTAAAAAAACTTGTTTTTTTTGTTTGTTTAATTATTAGTAAAAGATATACGTAACTTATAAATTAGCTTACGTAAAGAACTTTTGTATTCTCATGTTTTTATTACAAATATGAGGGGGTTCACCCCCTCGTCAGTACCTCGCTCTTTACACTAAAACTTAAATTTTGTCCCAATTCATTGAGAATGACCCCTGAATCACAAAAG
The DNA here is from genome assembly GCF_032884065.1 of Artemia franciscana. NCBI lineage: Eukaryota > Metazoa > Arthropoda > Branchiopoda > Anostraca > Artemiidae > Artemia > Artemia franciscana. The sequence goes on along the minus strand of NC_088880.1, from coordinate 36,392,093 downwards.
CCGCATAATAAATAGTTGAAATTACTAAAAATACTTTAGCGTAAAGAGCGAGGTATTAGGAGGAAGTGAGCCCCTCATATGGGTAATAATTTCTGTTCGTTTTAAGTTTTAATGCTGCTTTTTACTTCCAGCTGAAAAAAAAAATTTTTTATATTTATTTTTTTATTGTTTTTTTTAAGAAATGCTAGTAAATCCTGCGCTCCCTTCATGGAAATTTTCTTCCCCCATGACAAATTCCTCGATGGAAAGCTCCCCCAGTATATCCCCCTCTTCTCAACCCCTGCCTCCAACCAAAAAATCCTCCTGAAAATGCCTGTACACTTCCCAATAACCATTACTATATGTAAGCACAAGTCAAAGTTTGTAACTTGCAGCCCCTCCCATGGGGACTGTGGAGGAGTAAGTCGTCTCCAAAGACACAGTTATAAGGTTTTTCGACTACGCTGAATAAAATGGCTATCTCAGAATTTCGATCCGTTGACTTTGGGAACATAATTAGCGTGGGAGGGGGCCTAGGTGCCTTGCAATTTTTTTGGTCACTTAAAAAGGGCACTAGAACTTTTCATTTCCATTAGAATGAGCCCTCTCGCAACATTCTAGGACAACTGGGTCGATACGATCACCCCTGGGAAAAAAATCTGATGGTGTGATTTTCGTTAAGATTCTATGACTTTTAGGGGGTGTTTCCCCTATTTTCTAAAATAACACAAATTTTCTCAGGCTCGTAACTTTTGATGGGTAAGACTAAACTTGATGAAACTTATATATTTAAAATCAGCATTAAAATGCGATTCTTTTGATGTAGCTATTGGTATCAAAATTCCATTTGTTAGAGTTTTGGTTACTATTGAGCCGGGTCGCTCCTTACTACAGTTCGTTACCACAAACTGTTTGATATTAATTTTTTTTTTTACTCTGCTGAAGACATATTTTGCTCTTTATTTTTGTTAAGGAAAACATATTGTTTTTTTGTTTGATTTCTGTTCGTTTTCTGTTCATTTTTGTAAAAAAAAGGAAAAAATACAAATAAGAAAACAAAAATTGCATGAAATAAATTGAAACTGAAAGTACTTTAATTAGAGCTGATATTTAAATTAGCCATGAATTTTTAATTAGTAAAACAAAAGTAGTTTTTACAGTCATAATGAACATATCCATTTCTGAATCTTTCTAATATGGTCATTATTTAAATTAGGCAACATTTAATACGACCATATTTAAATTAGCCATGAAGTTTTAATAAGTAAAACAATGGTAGTTTTTACACTCACAATGAACATATTTATTTCTGAATTTTTCTAATATGACCATATCTAAATTTTTTCGGGGTAGGGGACATAACCTACCCCCTTACGATTTGAGAGGACGAGATACCTCCCCCTCTAAATTATAAATGATGAGTTTTGTGATACGGTACCATCGTCCGCCAGACACTCACGAAGTTTCTACCTCATGAATTGGCCCAAATATGTTGTAAATTAAGGATGGAATTTGCAAAAAAAAGAAAAAAAAGAAAAAAATTCCGGTACACAATGATTGCGTCAGCCTTCCCTTATAGTTGAGACGCCGAAGACTAGTGGTAATTATAGTAGCAGTGATAGCACACAAATATTCTCGTTTTGATCATGTCCCTTATCATTTCTTATGAGTTCCAAATTGATATACCCAGTCAATCATGAGTTACGTCCTTCTGACAATTCTTAAACACATAACATGTTGATTTAGTTCAGCACTCATCTCAACATTCTCTGAAAGGCTCACTTATTATCTCCCCGTCTTTTTGGAAAATGTAGTTCAAACATGTATACCTTTCTCAGTGTTATGTACTATATGTAACCAATGAACGAATAGCCAAGCTTACAGGCCTTAACCTGAGGACTGTGGGGAGGTTGACATCCCCAAAGACATAGTTACATGATCTTTCAATAGTGCTGAACAAAATAGTTCTCTCAAAATTTTAACTGGATGTGTTTCGGGGAAAATAGAATTGCGGGGGGAGGCTGGTTGTCCTCCTTTAACTTTTGACTCTTAAAAAAGGGCACTAGATTTTTCAGCTTCCAATGAGCCCCATCCGATCCGGAGTTTACGCGACCATCTATTCCATAAGAGCCTTACATACCCGGGGCAAAACTTACAACCCTTGTACCCGGGCTCTGGAGGGTTTTGTCCACCTTGAAGCCATTGTTTTATGATCTTTGGACTATTATGACCAAAATGGCTATCTCACAATTTTGATTGGATGCGTTGAGGGAAAACAGGTTGTCAGGGAGAGGGAGACTATTTTCCCTACATATATTTCCGATCCAACATTTCCAATTAAATGAGCTTCTTCTAAAGTTCAAACAACCACACCTTCCATAAAAAGCTTATATGCCCCTGGGGCATAACTTACAACCCTGGTCCCCAGACTCGGGGGGATTGCGTCAGCCCCAGAGACCTTGCTATATGATCTCCGGACTGCTTTTGAACAAATGGGTATCTCAAAATTTCAGTAATATAGCACATAAAAAAAAATATAAACTTATTAATATAATAGCCTAACAGCTATACATAATTATCAATTATTAATCTTATTTTAGAACAAAATTGTCTCATTTTTTTTTTAAAAATTGTCAGTTTTGCGTTCATTTTCCCAATGAAGACTCAGAAGCCATTCTATTCCTTTCATCCTATGAAATTAAACGACAAAATATGTTTTCTTTAACTTTAGTAAATAAAAATTCAAAGATTTTTTTGGAATATATCAGCATTATGTATACTAAACTGACAATCCATAGCTATTTTTTTCAGTAAATTGCAAATTACGTTCTGGTCTCGAGAAGGTATGGAGGTTGTCAAAGACAAAATTTCCCGACCTTTCGACTATGCTTAACAATATTACTATCTAAAATTTTTGATTAGATGTGTTTCAGGATTTGATGGGCATTGGGGGGGGGGGCTTTCTGCCCTCCAATGAGCTTTGGCTAATGTAAAGGGCACTAGCCCTTTCAATTTCTAATCGAATAAGCCCTTTTCGAAGCTTCTACGACAACTCCTTCGCTAGGAAGTGCGCTGGTCTAAAACTTAAAAAAAAAAAAATGTAAAGCATTGAGCCCACGTCGTTCTTTACTTAGGCAGCGCTATTGTGCTGCCTATAATTCTTAAAAGTTAATTTTGATAGTCAAAACTTATTATTCGGTTGAATCTGAGCGATAGTTTTTATTTCCGAATCAATGCCCATTGCGATATATTTCTCAATAGATGGTTTCGTGTAAAATCAGTCTTTTTTAACCTTTCAGCTATTACAGGCCATAGTTCAGACTACTAGGTTTTTACCTATTGCTGAGACCCTGATGCTTAAACGCCAAAATTCTTTCAGCACGAAGATTTATTGGATAAAAATAATGGATTAATTTACTATTTCAACTGATGGTCAAATACATTTGATAAATATCAAAGTTATCAAAAAAGGGTATCTGCAATATTTTAGGAACAGGTGAAGGTATTAACTTGAGCATTTTAGGGCCATTACTACTACTGCTACTATTACTGTTATTACGGCTGTAAATGCGAAAGGCAGCGACTGTGGGTACTTCTGGTTGCGACAACTTGCAACTGTGACTGCTTGTAACTGCCACTAATCTAAAACGACTACTTTCAGAGAACGTTAAGGATGATGCAACAAAATTAAAACACGCCTTGATTGTTGAAAGGACGTATCAGCGACATCAAAAACGACTGAAGAAATTAAGTTGAAACTTTTAGGGCATGTTGTCCTTTTTGGTGCCCTATAAATTATGCAATTTGCTTTTCCTTACTGACAGGATTATCATTAGGAAAAGGGGAATGCTTTGATTGTGGGTGCGTTGAAAAGGGCTTGAGAATATCGAGGTGAAAGTTCGGGGAATGTTGAGAGCATGCTAAACTAAATCAAAACCTACTGTGTGCGTCCAGTTTATCCAAAAGACCTATCCGCATTATCTTAAGAACAGCAGAAGTTACTAAGCTTAAACTTTCAGGGCTCATTAAGGGGGTATGTTGAAGTGATTGGAGGGTAACCAATCCCCCTCCGATTCCCTTTTTGGATACCTTTCCCCAAGAATTTTGGAACAGCCATCTTGTTCAGGGGTATAATGAAAAGTCGCGGGAGGGCAACCAGTCCCCAGTCCTACTCCAAAGATATTTGATCAAAATTTTGATCAAAAAGGGTATTAAATTGAAACTTAAAAGGCATATTGAGAGAGATGTTGGAAAGGGCACAGAGGGCAACCAGCTCCCCCTTTCCCTTTTAGTTTCCCCCCTTAACACTGATAGAAATCTTAACAAGGCCATTTTATTCGAAATAGTTACATACGTCCAATAGGTATGCCTCTAGGAATACAACGGTCACACCAGCCCCCTGGACAAAGAATGTAAATTATGCAATTTGTCCTTTTTTACACCCAGGACATATTGCTGGAAAAGAGGGGTATTTGACTGGATTTTCCAAAAAGGCTAAGGGTGTTGGGGCGAAATTCTGGGAATGTTGAGGGGTATATTGAGCTAAATCAAAAGAAAGCATCTGCGTCAGTTATCAAAAAAGTGTATCTGCAATATCTAAGAAATAAGTGAAAGCATTAACTTAAACATTTTAGGGCCATTACTACTACTGCTACTATTACTATTACTACGGCTGCAATTGCGAGAGGCAGCGGCTGTGGGTACTTTTGGTTGCGACAACTTGCAACTGTGACTGTGACTGCTTGTAACTGCCACTGCATCTACTAATGACTACTTTCGGGAAACGTCGAGGGGGGTGTTAAACAAAATCAAAAGACAATAATTAGAACTAATAAATTATAATTTAATATCTAAATTATTAAGCCAGAGACGTGATAACTGGAGAAATATTCATTTAATCAACCAATAACGAATTTTGGCAATCAAAAAAGAATAGAAAGAAATTTTAAAAGAACTTCTGAAAAGAAGTTATTTTTAAAGTAAAAAGCCATATCCAAATTAAGACCAACAGAAATAAAGTCCTGTAATAGTTAAAAACCCAAAATGAACAGGAATTAAATAAATGATTATATCAAACAAAGATAACCGACATTGATATAGATGAATAAATAAACCTTAATACGAATAAAATTAAACTAAATATTCAAGTCAAACTTATAACGAAAAAGAAATCACTTCAACCAGAAGTTCTCCTACTGCCCCCTTTGGTAAATGTTTTGTTTCGTCACAAGTGCTCTAAACTGGAAACTAGGGTGCGAAGCAGCCTAGGTTCGAAGCACTTAGAAATGCCAATTCTAGAAGCGCATCCATTTCTGGTTGGCCCTCCTCCCCCCTGGGGCAAACTAAAAGTGTGTAAAGCGGGCTTGCTTACTGGTAATATTACCTATAGAGCGAAGCGTATTAGTCCTTGAGCCCCGCGGGCAGCAGGGCGAGGTGTGTATTCTATATTTATTTAACAAACCTCGTTTGAAGTTTTTTTTACGAGTTTTATCACTTTTTGTTGAATAAATATAGAATACAGACCTTGGCCCGCTGCCTGCAGGGCTCATGAACTAATACACTTCGCTGTATAGGTAATGTTGCCTGTAAGCAAGCCCAGTTTATGCATTTTTAGTCTCGTTGGAGGGGAATTTTAAAAGCTAAAAAATGGATGCGCTTCACTAATAATAATGACAAAGAAACAATATGCGATCATCAGAATCTTGCTACATGCAGTAATACGCACTTAAGACAGCTTGTGACGGAACTAAGCATTACCCCTCCCCCTTCCCCTCCTCTAACCGTTTGAAGTTATAAGGCCCATTGCGTCATCTGCACTCTACTGAAAACAAAATTGGTACTTGTCAGTCATACCCACCAAACTCAAGTTCTTGGTTAAACAGACATAAACGGTTTCTATCTGTATTTGCACTTAGGGATAATCAGCTTAGCATGAGAGAGTTTATGTACAATACAATGTAGGTGTGTTTTAATTAAATATTTTAGGTGGTATCTTTGTTAGATTAGAAACCATTTAATATAATGCGTGCTGGGGTGCCAGATTTCCATAACCATCTGTTGTAGTTTCCATAATCCTGTTACTACAGTATTTATTTTCATCATCCATTGGTATATTTCATTAGGATTGACCTAACTTCACTTCTTGAGTGTGGTGGATATAGTATATAAGTACCACATTTTATATTATACAATTTTGTTTTATATATTTGCAATTTTGAAAACAGAAAAATAAAAGTGAAAAAAATATTGAATTGCCGAGTTTCAAGAGATAATTATCATTATATGTTGAATATTCAGTTTATTTTCAAAGTTCTTTCCAATCATTTTGATCATTACAGTCATTTGATCATGCATAGTGATCAAAATTATGATCATGCAAAATTTGATAATGCATAGTGAAAAAATTATAATCATAGTGATTAATTTTTCATTTGTTGTCAATGTTTTGAAAAACAATGCACAATGTTCACACACAAATAGTTTTAATAAAACGCAATACAATCGGTTTTAGAACTTTCAACGGTTAGAGTAGGGGGAATGGGGCAATAGCTGAACTCTTGCTTGAAGTAATTTTTGTTGTTTATTTATTCATCTACATTAGTATCTGTTATTTTTATGTTTCATATGATCATTTATTTTAATTCTTGTTCATTTTGGGTTTCATTTATTCTTTATTTATAATTCCTGGACGTATTGAGTTTGAATATAGCACTGTATTTCTGCTAATCCAAGTTTGATATGACTCTTTACATATGTTTATAAAACATTTTTTCGGAAAGTTTTTTTTAATTAATTAAAATAAAAGCGACACCTGTCTGATAAATAATTTAATCCCCTCGGAAAAATTGTCGCGATTGCTACTTCTGTTACATTTTGGTTACTTCAACAAAAACCTATCCAAATTTTACGTCAGATAACATCTTTTGTATAAAAATAAAATTTTATTCATAAATAAATATTTCTGAACCTCAAGTTAAACCATGATAGTTCCAAGCAATAATGGTTTGTCACTGTGTTGTTCCTATACGTGCAAGAAAAGTTTGGGAGGGATTCAAATCGTTCAAAACTTTGTTCCAAAAGCCAAAATGCACCATAATAATCATCATAAAGATTATGCACTTCCATAACAATTTGTTTCACATTCATCAAAACCCCGGACTCCAGCATCTCTAGCAACGCATCGTATTCCGCCCCTTCTATGTCAATTTTAAGCACATCTATTATGTCATTGGTATGGCCGAATTTGTCCACTAGTGTCCCTAAGGTCCTTAGCTTCCAACCATCTGGATGATGCAAATCGTCAATTTTCCCAAGACCAAAATCATAGAAATAAATATTGTCAGAATATTTAAAGGGTTTTTTACCAATACTTGGATCAAACGCTAACACTTTACACCCGTAGACCTGCATAGCCTCTTCAAAGCTCCAATCATCATTTACACCAAAGCTATATATCAAACATTTTCCATTTTGATCTGGCATCACATCACTGTCTAAACACAATGTTTTATTTCCATCATAGAATCTCTTAGAATAAAACTTTCCACCGAAAGATTTTTTAGACTTGCAAGCGTTCTCGTTGCGCCAAGTAAAAAAACGTTGGCTATCCTCGCTATTTGCTAAAAATGGTCTCTGGAACTTGCCATATCCTTTGATATGTTGTTCAGGAATATATTTATAATAAACACTGAAAACACAAAATATTCCGATAAGAACAACAGCTTTTGTTCCTGACGAACGTAACATATCAGTGATATAACAATGACTAAAGCCAGCCCCCTGATGAATTTTGACTGATAACTGTACCGCTTGCTATGTTGTGTTTACCGCTAAGTGTAAACAAGGGTTCATAGCTACAAAAATAGAACAAGGACATGAGCATAAGTTGATACCTTTTCGGGTATTCACCCCTTCTTAAATAAGTAATTCCATCAATTTTTTCGAACTTTTTTCTTGGCGTTTCTATTGAGCTATTTTCTCAAAGGAAAGGCATTTAATAACAGTGTCTAGTGTAATAAATAGGGTATAACAATATGTTGCACCCTCTTTAGAATACGCCCTAAAATTTTTGACTAAAAAACAGCTTTAAATATAAGCCCCCTTTAGAGGGCGAGGAGATTCAAGTGTGTAAATACTTCGGCGAATTACTACTTTACATACTTAATATCCTAAGAAAATGTAAAGAAATCCTTTTGGAATAATTTTTTTTAAATCATTGGAAATCCCTTACACGACTCTGATAGATATGAGTACGCACATCAATTTGAAGGGGTAGGAATTTCTCTGAATTTTTTGGATCAGGCGTCTTAGATTTTCTCCTAGATACCTTTCCTTATAAATATCTCTTTGCTATTTCAATTTTGAAAAATGCTCCCCTCCACCTATATTTTAATTAATACATTTTACCCTTGTTCAATATTCTTAATAATTGGTGCCCATGACCTACGGTTGGAATGTTCTACTTTAGAGAGACAATTACCACTATTAAGCTATTGCCACTATTAATTTGCCACTGCTAATTTACCACTATTAATTACCACTACTAAAACAATTACCGCTATTAAGGAGCTGCCTATCTCCCAATGCTTCGATCAAACAATTCATGGCAAAGAATTGTAAGCAAAGAGCAACTGGGCCCGATAGTAACCGAAACCTTAAAAACACAGCATTTTGATAGCAATAGAAACAAATTTGATTTTTCATAAAAAATATTGGCTTTATCTTTCGAACATGTATCAAAAGTGTCAGTACTATTTTTAAGTGACCGAAAAGATTGGAGGACTACTAGTCTCTCCCACGCCAATTTTAACCCCAAAGACACCGATTAAAATTTTGAAATAGCAATTTGATTCAGCACTGTTGAAAGGTCCAAAAACTATACTTTGGGGATGAGATGACCCATCTGACCGTAGTCCCTACGATCTGAATGACAATAGTCACTGGGAAAAAGAATGCAAGTTACGCAATATGCCCAATGTTCATATGTAGCATTTGTTGTTGGGAAATATAGGCTACGGAATCTTTTTTGGAGGGGGAAAATTTTCCGGCCATTGCACAGGAGAGTCATTGACTTGCATTTTTTAGAATGGTGAGAAAATAATTGGTATTATTTAAAAATTGGTTTCTATTTGTTTGTTTATTTTTCCTTTTTCCACAAACTTAATAAGTATACGAAACAATTAACTGATCTGAGAATTGCCTACCTACATTATTATAAGAATAACGCTCAAAATATGAATAAACAGCACTTAAGTAATAATCTGATTTACTTTCACCAACGGTACATTTGGGAGTTCCGGTTTTCTTTTCATTTTTGTGTTGCAAATGCTGCTTAAATCTGCAAACATTAACCCTGTAGAATTTTCTTTTATGGTAAAGTTTTTGCCATTTTTAAGATTATTACACTAAGCCATTATTCATCTCAATAAAGACTAACTGCAAATTCTTTCAAACAGTTCGTGGTAACGAACTGTAGTAAGGAGCGACCCGGCTCAATAGTAACCAAAACTCTAAAAAATGGAATTTTGATACCAATAGCTACATCAAAAGAATCGCATTTTAATGCTGATTTTAAATATATAAGTTTCATCAAGTTTAGTCTTACCCATCAAAAGTTACGAGCCTGAGAAAATTTGCATTATTTTAGAAAACAGGGGGAAACGCCCCCTAAAAGTCATAGAATCTTAACGGCAATCACACCATCAGATTCAGCGTATCAGAGAACCCTACTGTAGAAGTTTCGAGCTCCTATCTACAAAAATGTGGAATTTTGCATTTTTTGCCAGAAGGCAGATCACGGATGCGTGTTTGTTTTTTTGTTTGTTTTTTTTTCCCCAGGGGTGATCGTATTGACACAATTGTCCTAGAATGTTGCAAGAGGGCTCATTCTAATGGAAATGAAAAGTTCTAGTGCCCTTTTTAAGTGACCAAAAAAATTGGAGGGCACCTAGGCCCCCTCCCACGCTAACTATTTTCCCAAAGTAAACGGATCAAAATTCTGAGATAGCCATTTTATTCAGCGTAGTCGAAAAACCTTATAACTATGTCTTTGGGGACGACTTACTCCCCCACAGTCCCCGTGGGAGGGGCAACAAGTTACAAACTTTGACCTGTGCTTACATATAGTAATGGTTATTGGGAAGTATACAGGCGTTTTCAGGAGGATTTTTTTGGTTTGGGGGAGGGGTTGAGAAGAGGGGGATATGCTGGGGGAACTTTCCTTCGAGAATTTGTAATGGGAGAAGAAAATTTCCATGAAGGGAGAGCAGGATTTACTAGCATTATTTAAAAAAAACAATTAAAAAATAAAAGTGAAAAAGCTTTTTCAGCTGGAAGTAAGGAATAGCAATAAAACTTAAAACAAACAGAAATTATTACCCATATGAGGGGCTCACCTCCTTCTAATACCTCGCTCTTTACGCTAAAGTATTTTCAGTAATTTCAACTACTTATTCTACGGCTTTTGTGATTCAGGGGGTCATTCTTAATGAATTGGGATAAAATTTAAGCTTTAGTGTAAAGAGCGAGGTACTGACGATGAGGCGAATCCCCTCATATATGTAATAAAAACAAGAGAATACAAAAGTTCTTTACGTAAGCTAATTTATAAGTTACGTAAATCTTTTACCAATAAAAAGATTCGTAAATAATTAAAAGTTCTAGTTGCCTTTTTAATTAACCAAAAAATCGGGGGGCAACTAGGCTTCGTCCCCCGCTCTTTTTTTCTCAAAATCATTCGATCAAAATTATGAGAAAGCCATTGAGCCCAAAAAAAAAATATGCAAATTTTGTTTTGATTATTCTTCTGCGGAGAGCCAAAATCAAAACATGCATTGATTCAAAAACCTTTAGAAATTAAATAAAAAAAACAAGTTTTTTTAACTGAAAGTAAGGAGCGACATTAAAACTTAAAACGCACAGAAATTACTTCGTATATGAAAGAGGCTGCTTCCTCATCAACGCCCCGCTCTTTACGCTAAAGTTTTTTACTGTTTCAAAAAGAAGAATTGAGAGAAAGAGTCAAACTTTAGCGTAAAGAGCGGGGCGTTGATGAGGAAGCAGCCTCTTTCATATACGAAGTAATTTCTGTGCGTTTTAAGTTTTAATGTCGCTCCTTACTTTCAGTTAAAAAAACTTGTTTTTTTTTATTTAATTTTCTCAATAAAGACTAACTGCAAATTCTTTCAAACAGTTCGTGGTAACGAACTGTAGTAAGGAGCGACCCGGCTCAATAGTAACCGATACCCTAAAAAATTAAATTTGATACCAATAGTTACATCAAAAGAATTGCATTTTAATGCTGATTTTAAATATATAAGTTTCATCAAGATCAGTTATACCCATCAAAAGTTACGAGCCTGAGAAAATTTGCCTCATTTTAGAAAATAGGGGGAAACATTCCCTTAAAGTTATACAATCATAACGAAAATCACACCATCCGATTCAGCGTATCAGAGAACCTTATTGTAGAAGTTTCAAGCTCCTATCTACAAAAATGTGGAATTTCGCATTTTTTGCCAGAAGACAGATCACGGAAGCGTGTTTATTTGTTTTTTTTTTGTTTTTTTTTTCCCAGGGGTGATCGTATCGACTGAGTGGTCCTAGAATGTCGCGAGAGGGCTCATTCTAACGGAAATTAAAAGTTCTAGTCCCCTTTTTAAGTGACCAAAAAAATGGAGGGCACCTAAGCCCCCTCCCACGCTCATTTCCCTCCAAAAGTCACCGGATCGAAATTCTGAGATAGCCATTTTATTCACCATAATCGAAAAACCTAATAATTATGTCTTTAGGGACGACTTACTCCCCCGAAGTTCCAGTGGGAGGGGCTGCAAGTTACAAACTTTGACCTGTGTTTACATATAGTAATGGTTACTGGTAAGTGTTCAGATGTTTTCAGGAGGATTTTTTTGGTTTAGGAGGAGAGTTGAGGGGGGAGGTTACGTGGGAGGATATTTCCATGGAGAAACTTCTCATGGGGGAAGAGAATTTCAATGAAGGGGCGCAGGATTTTCTAGCATTACTTGAAAAAACAATGAAAAAATAAATATGAAAAGTTTTTTCTACTGAAAGTAAGGAGCAGCATTAAAACTTAAAACGAACAAAAATTATTACGCATATGAGGGGTTCACCTACTCTTTATACCTCCCTCTTTACGCTAAATCATTTTTAGTAATTTCAACTATTGATTCTACGGCCTTTGTGATTCAGAGGTCATTCTTAAGGAATTGGGACAAAACCTAAGCTTTAGTGTAAAGAGCGAGGTATCGACGAGGGTTGAACCCCCTCATCTGCGCAATAAAAACATACGAATATAGAAGGTCGTCACGTAAGTTAATTCGTAAGAAACGTATATTTTTTACCAATGAAAACGTTTGTAAAAAATTAAAAGTTCTAGTTGCATTTTTAAGTAATCAAAAACTTGGAGGGCAACTAGGCCTCCTCCCTCGATCCTTTTTTCTCAAAATCTTCCGATTAATTGCAATTAATCAATATGCAAATTTTTTTTTGATTGTTTATGTGCGGAGAGCCAAGATCAAAACATGCATTAATTCAAAAACGCCCAGAAATTAAATAAAAAAACAAGTTTTTTTTAAATGAAAGTAAGGAGCGACATTAAAACTTAAAACGAACAGAAATTACTCCGTATATGAAAGGGGCTTTTCCTCCTCAACGCCCCGCTCTTTACGCTAAAGTTTCTTACTGTTTTAAAAGTAGAGTTAAGAGAAAGGGTCAAACCTTAGCGTAAAGAGCTAAAAAAAAGCGTAAAGAGGTCTAAAAAAATCATAATAATAATACATGGTGACGACATCGCTCTTTACTTAGGCAGTGCTATTGCGCAGCCTTTGATAACCTTTTGAAGCTTTATAGGGTTGTAAAAAGGCTAAATAACGCGGGGTTTTCATCACCTTCGAAAAGTTGCAGATTGCAGGCTTATTAGTCTTGTACAGTTATAAAACAGTACACAACGAGAGGAATCTAAAATATAAACTAAAATGGATATTCAAGTCAAAGCTAAACCTAGCAGAAAATACCGGAAATTTGAACCTTTGGCCCTAACAAGCGGCTCTGATTAATGAATTAGATAAAAAAATAAGTATTTTCAACTGAAAGTAAGGAGCAGCATTAAAACTTAAAACAAACAGAAATTATAACATGTATGAGGAGGTTTCCCCCCTCCTCAACACCTCGCTTAAGTTAGAAACGTACCTTGAAATACTAACAACACTTTAACTATGGTCGAAGAGAGAGGAGGTATATACGAGAAGTTTCTGAACTGTAGATCTTAAGCGAATAAGAGGAAAGTAAGGGAAGTAGAGAAAGCATTGAAATGTGAATTAAGGAGATGTGAAATGTTAGGTCATGAATAAATTGTCGAATGGCTAGATAGTCTTGCCACAAGGCAAATAAGATTTTATCAGTAAGGTCAATTTACAGATTATGAACAGGCCTTTCATTCCGCTGATAGGAAAGCTTTTCATAAAGGTCCTACCCTTACATCGTGTATCAGATAAGTAAACTACATTAAAGTGAATATGGCTATGCACGAAAACACGAGAGATTATTATGTTGTCTTTTATTTTTGATGAAACCAATTATAATCTTCATAAAATAGGCTTAAACTATTTTCAAATTCTTTTCATTCCGTCTTTAAGGTAATTAGACAAAAAAACAAGTTTTTTTTTAACTGAAATTAAGGAGCGACATTAAAACTTAAAACGAACAGAAATTAATCCGTATGTGAAAGGGGCTGTTCCCTCCTCAACGCCCCACTCTTTACGCTAAAGTTTGACTTTCTCTCAACTCTACTTTTTAAAACAGAAAAAATAACTTTAGTGTAAAGAGCAGGGCGTTCAGGAGGGAACAGACTAAACTTTACGAAACTTATATATTTAAAACAACATTAAAATGCGATTCTTTTGATGTAATTAAATAAAAAAAACTAATTTTTTTTAGCTGAAAGTAAGGAACGACATTAAAACTTAAAACGAACAGAAATTACTCCGTATATGAAATGGATTGTCCCCCCCGCAATCCCTTACTCTTTACGCTAAAGCTTTTAATTTTTTGAAAAAGTAGAATTGTGGCAAAGAGTCAAACTTTAGCGTAAACAACGAGGGATTGCGGAGGGGACCATCCATTTCATATACGGAGTAATTTCTGTTCGTTTTAAGTTTTAATGTCGCTCCTTACTTTCAGCTAAAAAAATTATTTTTTTTTTATTTAATTTCTGAACGTTTTTGAATTAATGCATGTTTGGTTTTGGCTCTCCGCACATAAATTAGTAAAATGAAATTTGTATATTAATTCTTTTTTTGGCTAAATGGCATTCTCTTAGTTTTGATCAGGCGATTTTGAGAAATAAGGGGCGGAGAAGGAGGCCTAGTTACCCTCCAATTTTTCGGTTACTTAAAAAGGCAACTAGAACTTTTAATTTTTAACGAACGTTTTTATTAGTAAAAAATATAAGTAACTTAAGAATTAACTTACGTAACAAACTTTCATAACATTTTATTTTTATTATGTATACGAGGGGGTTTGTACCCTCGTTAATACCTCGCTCTTTACACTAAATCGACGTTTTGTCTCAATTCTTTAAGAATGACCCCTGAATCAGAAAGGTCGTAGAATAAATAGTTGAAATTACTAAAAATACTTTAGCATAAAGAGCAAGGTATTTATCTTCTCCTAAATACCTCGCTCTATATGCTAAAGTATTTTTAGAACCCCTCATATGCGTAATAATATCTTTTCATTTTAAGCTTTAATGCTACTTCTTCCTTTCATTTGAAAAAACGTTTTCATGTTTATTTTTCATTGCTTTCTTATAGTAATGCTAGAGAATCCTGCGCCATTTTCATTAAATTTTTCTTCCCCCATGACAGATTCCTCCAAGGAAAGATTCTCTAACATAGCCCCCTCTCCTCAGCCCCACTCCCAAACAAAATAAAATCCCCCTGAAAACGTCTGTACACTTCCCAATAACCATTACTATATGTATTAAATAAAAAAAATACTTTTTTTAACTGAAAGTAAGGAGCGACATTAAAACTTAAAACGAACAGAAATTACTCCGTATATGAAATGGGTTGTCCCCTCCGCAGTCCCTCGCTCTTTACGCTAAAGTTTTTAATTGTTTTAAAAAGTAGAATTGTGGCAAAGAGTCAAACTTTAGCGTAAAGAGCGAGGGACTGCGGAGGGGACAACCCATTTCATATACGGAGTAATTTCTGTTCGTTTTAAGTTTTAATGTCGCTCCTTACATTCAGTTAAAAAAACTATTTTTTTTTATTTAATTTCTGAACGTTTTTGAATTAATGCATGTTTGATTTTGGCTCTCCGCAAATAAAATATTGAAATGAAATTAGTATATTAATTTTTTTTTGGCTAAATGGCTTTCTCTTAGTTTTGATCAGAGGATTTTGAGAAATAAGGGGTGGGGAAGGAGTCCTAGCTGCCCTCCAATTTTTCGGTTACTTAAAAAGCTACTAGAACTTTTAATTTTCAACGAACGTTTTTATTAGTAAAAAATATACGTAACTTAAGAATTAACTTACGTAACAAACTTTTATGTTCTTATATTTTTATTATGTGTACGAGGGGGTTTGTACCCTCGTTAATACCTCGCTCTTTACACTAAATCGTAAGTTTTGTCCCAATTCTTTAAGAATGACCCCTGAATCAAAAAGGCCGTAGAATAAATAGTTGAAATTACTAAAAATATTTTAGCATAAAGAGCGAGGTATTTATATCCTCCTAAATACCTCGCTCTTTATGCTAAAGTATTTTTAGAACCCCTCATATGCGTAATAATCTCTGTTCGTTTTAAATTTCAATGCTATTCCTTACTTTCATTTGAAAAAACGTTTTCATGTTTATTATTTCATTGTTTTTTTATATTAATGCTAGAAAATCCTGCGCCCTTTTCATTGAATTTTTCTTCCCCAAAGACATATTCCTCAAAGGAAAGATCCTCTCACAAAGCCCTCTCCCATCAACCCCACCCCCCAAACCAAAAAATCCCCCTGAAAACGTCTGTACACTTCCCAATAACCATTACTATATGTAAACACTTGTAAAAGTTTGTAACTTGCAGCCCCTCCCCCAGCGATTGTGGGGGAGTAAGTCATTCCCAAAGACATAGTTATTATGTTTTTCGACTATGTGGAACAAAATGGCAATCTCAAAATTTTAATCTGTTGACTTTTGGAAAAAAATTAGCGTGGGAGGGGGCATATTTGCCCTCCAATTTTTTATCACTTAAAAAGGGCACTAGAACTTTTCATTTTCGTAAGAATGAGCCCTCTTGCGACACTCTAAGACCACTTGGTCAATACAATGACCCCTGGGGAAAAGAAAAAAAAACAACAAACAAACAAATAAACACGCACCTGTGATTTGTCTTCTGGCAAAAAATATGAAATTCCACTTTTTTTAGATAGGAACTTGAAATTTTTGCTATAGAGTTCTCTGATATGCCGAATGCGATAGTGTGATTTTCGTTAAGCTTCTATGTCTTTTAGGGGATGTTTCCTCCTTTTTTCGAAAATAGGGCAAATTTTCTCAGGCTCGTAACTTTTGATGGGTAAAACTAAACTTGATGAAACTTGAGCCGGGTCGCTCCTTACTAAATTTCTTTACCACGAACCGTTTGAAAAGAAAATAATTCGGTATTTCGGGGCTTCTGACATTATTACTCCTTTGCGGAAGTTAGGCTCAAAATTGGAAAAGGATTATATTTTTTCTCTGGGCCTCTTCCACCTCTTAGTTCGTTTATTTTCCCGTTAGTTTTCACCTGTTTTCGCTTTATAGTTGTGTTATCTCTTAGCAGTTCTTTCGTTAGTTGAGTTATGGTTGTGGTATATATGTTTTATCGCTCGTATAGTTGTGTTATTTTCAAATTATACTCCATAATAGAGAGGCTCCGAACACCCAACATTGTATATTAAGCTCTGAATTTGACGTTTTTTTCTAACGTGACCAGATTCGTCCTGCGCCCTTTTCATTGAATTTTTTTCATATTTCTCCAAGGAAAGATCCTCCCAAATAGCCCCCTCCCTCAACCCTACCCCCAAAAACCAAAAAAAAAAAACCCTGAAAACGTCTGTACACCTCCCAATAACCATTACTATATGTAAACACTGGTCAAAGTCTGTAACTTGCAGCCCCTCCCCCAGGGACTGTGGGAGAGTAAGTCATCCCCAAATACATAGTTATTATGATTCTCGACTATGCTGAACAAAATGGCCATCTCAAAATTTTGATCCGTTGATTTTGGGGAAAAAATGAGCGTGGGGCCTAGATGCCCTCCAATTTTTTGGTCACTTAAAAAGGGCACTAGAACTTTTCATTTCCGTTAGAATGAGCCCTCTTGAGACATTCTAGGACCACTTGGTCGATACGATGACCCATGGGGAAAAGAAAAAAAAACAAAAAAAAACAAACAAATAAACACGCACCCGTGATTTGTCTTATGGCAAAAAATACAAAATTCCACATTTTTGTAGATAGGAGCTTGAAACTTCTGCAGTATGGTTCTCTGATACGCTGAATCTGATGGTGTCATTGTAGTTAAGATTCTACGACTTTTAGGGGGTGATTCCCCCTTTTTTCTTAAATAAAGCAAATTTTCTCAGGCTTGTAACTTTTGATGGGTAAAACTAAACTTGATGAAACTTATATATTTACAATCAGCATTAAAACGCGATTCTTTTGATGTAGCTATTGATATCAAAATTCAATTTTTTAGAGTTTTGGTTACATTTGAGCCGGGTCGCTCCTTACTACAGTTCGTTACCACGCACTGTTTGACACTGGTTAAAGTTTGTAACTTGCAGCCCCTCCCCCAGGGACTGTGGGGGAGTAAGTCATCCCCAAAGACATAGTTATCATGGTTTTCGACTATGCTGACCAAAATGGCTATCTCAAAATTTTGATCCGTTGACTTTGGTAAAAAAATGAGCGTGGGAGGGGGCCTAGATGCCCTCCAATTTTTTTGGTCACTTAAAAAGGGCACTAGAAATTTTCATTTCCGTTAGAATGAGCCCTCTTGCGACATTCTAGGACCACTTGGTCGATACGATGACCCTTGGGAAAAAAAACAAAAAAACAAACAAACAAATATAACACGCACCCGTGATTTGTCTTCTGGCAAAAAAAAAGAATTGCATTTTATTGCTGATTTTAAATATATAAATTTCATCAAGATTAGTCTTACCCGTCAAAAGTTACGAGCCTGAGAAAATTGGCCTCATTTTAGAAAATAGGGGAAAATACCCCCTAAAAGTCATACGATCTTAAACGAAAAAATATGAAAAAAACTTCGTTTTCTTAAAGAGTTAAAGAGGCTGCGTCCCAAAGTCAAACCTTAAAACGTAGGCTACAGGAATTAGAAGAGGCAGTTGGGGGGCTGCCGCCCCCCAAACCCCCCGCTTTTAAAGACTCTTTTGTACAGGTTTTTTGTTTTTTTGCTAACCCCCCGCTCTTGGCTTCGGAAAGGCCCTCTTTTAATTAAAAAATAATTGAAATGAATTAATAATGGAATAACTTCGAAAAATGTTAAACACAAGAGGACAGGAGAACCATTGCGCCGAAACTAGTAATTAGTAACAATGAAGTCCCCCCACAAAAAAAAACTGTCCAAAAGAGTCTTTAAAAGCGGGGGGTTTGGGGGGCGGCAGCCCCCCAACTGCCTCTTCTAATTCCTGTACGTTTTAAGGTTCGACTTTGGGACGCAGCCTCTTTTTTTTCTACAATTAGGACTATAAGAAGACTATTAGGAGAGGCAAACCCCCCGCTTTTAAAGACTCTTTTGAACAGGTTTAATTTTTTTTCATATTAATTCTGTACGTTTTTCTACAATCCATGGTGGATGTAATTTAATAATTCCTGTACTCCTCGTACAGGAATTAGGAGAGGAACCCCCCCCCCGCTTTTAAATCACTGTATAAAATAGAAAAAAAATACATAGAATGACCGAAATGTTTCTTTTGCTCATAAGAAGCTAATATTCTGTTATCTCTCAAATGATAAGCTGTCCAGGTGTTATCAAAATTTTTTTGATGTTGTGAAAAAAACCGCCCGTAAGGGACTTGAACCCTTGACCCGAGGATTATAAGTCCCACGGTCTACCGACTGAGCTAACCACTTGCATGTGTGTAAATATAACTTCTAAATAACTTTTAAAAATTTCAAATTAACATGGGCTCTTATGGAGAGAAATGCGTTAATTAATTAGCTAATGCGTGGTTTCTGGAAAACAGGGAAGGAGTTATCGGATCGAGCTGAAATTTCGCGGATAAGCTCCTGGGCCGTAGGGGACCTTAACTTGTGAATTTCAGCCCGATCGGACAACGTTAAAAGGGGGGGGGGGGGTGGAGGGTCGAAACTTTCGGGGGGTTAAGATTTTCCTACAAAACTTTCCAGGAAATTACTCGGAGAATTCCGCATCGAATGAGTCTTCGTACACCCAGATCCGATGTCGGATGTGACCTGTAGACGTCTAGGAAAAAAAAGAACATGAATTTTAAGTGGCTATGCGTGGTTTCTGGAAAACAGGGAAGGAGTTATCGGATCGAACTGAAATTTCGCGGATGAGCTCCTGGGCCCTAGGGGACCTTAAATTGTGAATTTCAGCCCGATCGGAGAACGTTAAAGGGGGGCTGGGGTTGACGGGTCGAAACTTTCGGCCAGATTTTCCCCATGACGAAAAAGTTGGAGGGGGATGAAATTTTGCAGGTTTCTTAGTTGGAGCTCGGGCTACGAAATGCATCCCTCCCCATCCCTCTGCGACCACTGGAACCGAAGATCGCTTAACATTGTCGTGTGTCGCCTCTTTATAGAGGCACGAGTGTGCCTCCTTGATTACACCATCAGATTCAGCGTATCAGAGAACCTTATTGTAGAAGTTTCAAGCCCTTATCGACAAAAATGTGGAATTTCGCATTTTTTGCCAGAAGACAAATAACGGATCCGTGTTTATTTGTTGTTTTTTTTTTGTTTTTTTCCCCAGGGGTGATCGTATCGACTCAGTGGTCCTAGAATGTCGCGAAAGGGCTCATTCTAACGGTATTAAAAGTTCTAGTGCCCTTTTTAAGTGACCAAAAATTGAGCCGGGTCGCTCCTTACTACAGTTCGTTACCACGAACTGTTTGAAACACTGGTTAAAGTTTGTAACTTGCAGCCCCTCCCCCAGGGATTGTGGGGGAGTAAGTCATCCCCAAAGACATAGTTATCTTGGTTTTCGACTATACTGACCAAAATGGCTATCTCAAAATTTTGATCCGTTGACTTTGGTAAAAAAATGAGCGTGGGAGGGGGCCTAGATGCCCTCCAATTTTTTTGGTCACTTAAAAAGGGCACTAGAAATTTTCATTTCCGTTAGAATGAGCCCTCTTGCGACATTCTATCTTTTGGCAAAAAATACGAAATTTCACATTTTTGTAGATAGGAGCTTGAAACTTCTATAGTAGGGTTCCCTGATGCGCTGAATCTGATGGTGTCATTTTCGTTAAGATCCTACGACTTTTAGGGGGTGTTTCCCCCTATTTTCCTAAATAAGGCAAATTTTCTCAGGCTCGTAACTTTTGATGGGTAAGACTAAACTTGATGAAACTTATATATTTAAAATCAGCATTAAAATTCGATTCTTTTTGATGTAGCTATTGATATCAAAATTCAATTTTTTAGAGTTTTGGTTACTATTGAGCCAGGTCGCTCCTAACTACAGTTCGTTACCACGAACTGTTTGACTATTGCTATCAAAATTCCGTTTTTTAGAGTTTCGGTTACTATTGAGCCGGGTCGCTCCTTACTACTTCGTTGCCACGAACTGTTTGATATGTCTGTTCCTTAATGGAAAGTCATGATGTGTGGGACATGATAGGTGGATCAGCTTGAAGGTGTTACTAGTTTGACCCCTTTAAAAGAGAGTATAAAATTTCTTAAAACATTTCTTTTTATATGATTAAGCTAAGCCCCTTATAATCCGCCATTTTCTTCTGAATCAATATTTAACTAATATGTTTATCGCCCCCCTCCTTTACAGACAATTGAGCCTTCATTGAAATGAAGGCTTATTTGCGAATAAACTATGTTGAACAGAATGGCTATCTCAAAATTTTGATCCGTTGGCTTTGGGTAAACAATGAGCGTGGGAGGGGGCCTAGGTGCCCTCCAATTTTTGGTCACTTAAAAAGGGCACTAGAACTTTTCATTTATGTTAGAATGAGCCCTCTTGCGACATTCTAGAACAACTTAGTCGATACGATGACCCCTGGGGAAAAAAAAAGAAAAATAAATAAACACGCACCCGTGATCTGTCTTCTGGCAAAAAAAAAAATACGAAATTCCACATTTTTGTAGATAGCAGCTTGAAATTTTTGCAACAGAGGTTCTCTGATACGCTGAATGCGATGGTGTGATTTTCGTGATTCTATCACTTTTAGGGATGTTTTCCCCTATTTTCCAAAATAAGGCAAATTTTCTCAGGCTCGTAACTTTTGATGACAAAGACTAAATTTGATGAAACTTATATATTTAAAATCAGCATGAAAATGTGATTCTTTTGATGTATCTTTTAGTTTCAAAATTCCGTTTTTTAGAGTTTCGTTTACTATTGAGCCGGGTCGGTCCTTACTACAGTTCGTTACCACGAACTGTTTGATTGAGAATGAAGACCGGGTACCATGACGTAAATCCACAACGATATCACTACTATGCCTTGTTCCATAATTATGCAGATCACTATTTGTTTGATAAAAACTCTTAGACATCCGGGGCTAGGCCATTCATACACTGAAACACAAATATAGCACCCTTGTAATCTCTTATCTGACCGACATTAAGGAAACCCTTTCTAAGTGAATGTTATGATATTTTTAGGTTACCATTGATACCTCTGAGTCAATTATCAAACAGTTCGTGGGAACAAAGTGTGAGTAAGGAGCGACTCGGCTCAATAGTAAACGAACTCTAAAAAACGAAGTAGTAATATCAATATAAACATCAAAAGAATCAGCATTTTATCTGATTCCAAGTATATAACATTCATCAAGTTTAGTGTTACCCATCAAAAGTTACGAGTCTATGAAAATTAGCCTAGTTTTTGGAAAAGGGGGGAGACACCCTGCAAAAGTCAATTAATCTTGACAAAAATTTCACAATCAAATTCCGTGTATCAGAGGACAATACTGTAGAAGTTTCAAGCTCGTATGCACAAAAACGTGGAATTTTGCATTTTTGCCTGTCCAAACTTTTGAGCGTCAGTCTTGGAACACGAAACATAAACCTATTTTTAACACAATATACTATATTGTATTCAAGAAACCTTAAGTAGAACATGGGTCTGTAGAATTTATGATGCTTTGGTCTTGTGGAAATGAGAACCAGAAAAACTAGGTTCCAGAAGGGATCCACTAGGACGATTTTAATATAGCAGAATGTGTTTCTAAGAACCTTGGAAATACTTTTATATACGGATTTCTGAAGTGTTACAAGTAGTTCCTCTCTTGCAGTACTTAAGTAAAGCTCTTCTCTTGTGTTTGTTTTCAAACCATGCATATAGACTTTGTAGAATAAATGAATAGTTTATAGTAATGACACTCCTCATCTACCTACTGTCACGTAAAACCTTAGCTCTGAAAGATTCGGCTACACGCTTACCAGTACACGTATACCGGTATTAGATTTTTATCAATGCAAGCCCAGACGTTACCAGAAATGAGTAGTAAAAGGTTTACAAAATGGTGCAAGCGGCTTTTGTGGGGGAGAATGCGTCTACATTTCGAATTGCCTACAACACTAGAACTTGGAATGTACCTGAACTTTATCTTTAGCAGCTTCAATTGGACTTAAAATATGGTTAGTTTTGCACCTTATACTTGCACCTTCACAAAATACACCAGCTAACATCGTCCGTGAAGATGTTAGCTGTGCAAATTCGCGCTCATTTTACTTGTCTTCAGTGCATAAGAGGTAGCGTATTTACTTCTGGCGAAGATACATTTTGCTATCGGCGAAGTCAATTTCCGCCGAAAGCCATTTGGGCTATAGTAGCTTTTCTAGTGAAGACAATATTTTATTTTCTACTCTTCACCAAGGATTTTGTCATCTGACACCGTTGCTGTTCGTCAAATTGTTGCATACAGCCATCCTAAGAAAAGTGATTAGGCAAGTCACACTTCTCCGGACCGTGATATAGGACTTTGCACCTTGCTTTTGTGTCCCTAAACTTCAATTGTTTAAAATAGGATCCCCGTATAGTTTACAAATTTCTAATGAAATTTGTAAAATCCTTTCGATAAGCTAAAGTTTAATGATTATATTGGAAATGTCAACAAAGTTTGCATATAAAACAGTTCGTGGTAACAAACTGCAGCAATGAGTGACCCAGCTCAATAGTAACCAGAACTCTAAAAAATGGTATTTTGATACCAATATATACATCAAAAGAATTGGATTTTTATGCTGATTTTAAATATATGAGTTTCATCAAATTTAGTTTTACCTATCAAAAGTTACGAGCCTGTGAAATTTGCCTTATTTTCTAAGTAATAGAATCTCAATGAGAATCATACCATCAGATTAAGCGTATCAGAGAGCCCTACTGTAGAGGTTTGCAAAAATGTTTTTTGCCAGTATAAAAATCACGGATACGTGTTTCTTTTTTTTCCTTTTCCCCGGGGATGATCGTATTGACCCAGTGGTCCTAGAAAGTTGCAAGAGGGCTTATTTTAACAGAAATTAAAATTTCTGGTGCTCTCTTTAAGTGACCAAAAAAGTTGGAGGGCATCTAGGCCCCCCTCCCACGCTCATTTTTCCCCAAAGTCATCGGATCAAACTTTGAGAGAGCCATTTTGTTTAGCAGAGTCGAAATCTAAAAAACTTTGTCTTTGAGGACTACTTAATCCCCCACACTCCCCGGGGGAAGTGTAGCAAGTTAAGAACTTTGCCCATTGTTTACATATGGCATTCGTTATTGGAAAGTAAAATGACGTTTTCTGGGGGGATTTTTTCTGGTGGTAGGGGGTCGGGTGGAAAGGGCTACGTGAGAGGATCTTTCCATGGGGAAATTTATCATGGGGGAAGAACATTTCCATTAAGGGGGCGCTAGTTTTTCCAGTGTTATTTAAAAAAATAATGAGAAATTAAATAAAACAAACAAGTTTTTTCAACTGAAAATAAAAGCAACATTAAAACTTAAAATAAACAGAAATTATTACAAATATGAGGGGGTTCATCCCCTCCTCAATATTTCACTATTCAAGCTAAGGTATTCTTGGTAATTTCAAAAGAACTATTTATTTTAGTTAAACGGTCTTTGTGATTCAAGATCCAAAACCTTCATTAACTCAAAACTATTCAGAAATTAAATAAAAATTTTTTTTTTAACTGAAAGTAAGGAGCGACATTAAAACTTAAAACAAAAAGGAATTATTCCGTATATGAAAGGGGCTGTTCCCTCCTCAACACCCGCTCTTTATGGTAAAGTTTGACACATTCTCACAACTCAAGTTTTTAAAACAATAAAAACTTTAGCTTAAAGAGCGGGGCGTTGAGGAGGAGACAGCCTCTTTCATATGCGGAATAATTTCTGTTCGTTTTAAGTTATAATGTCGCTCCTTACTTTCAGTTAAAATTCAGTTACTTTCAGTTTATTTAATTTGTAATTAAGGTTGTAGTTTATTGTATTTGCGAGTGATAAATTAAATTTTTGAGGACAAAGATTGTTTAGAAATATTATAAGTTTAGACGAATAGGAAAAAGTGTTGACAGAGGCGTATTTAATGGGAAAAATTATAAAAATTCTTTTTAGGAATTAGCTAAGTTTTAATTGGTACTCCAGCTGTTTTTCCGAAAGGGATAGCTTCGAATTATTTTGAAGAATTAATATAAAATTAATATATATTGGAAAATGAGTATAATAATTAGAAATTGTGTATAAGGTTGCAAAACGTTTAAAACCGTAGAAAATGGTATTTAGAAGAGAAATGTGAATGGTAGGGAGTGTTGCAAATTATGAGATTAGATACATAGAACACGATGATGAATTCTGTCATGATTGGCATGACGTAAAATAAGGTCAAGTATTATATATACGTAAATTGGTTGGGGATACAAAAATAGAGTAATAAGTTGGATTTACAGAGTAGAGAATTGAAGTGAAGAATTGATTAACTATTCGGGAAAGCGGTAAAAATATTTACGCTTCCAGAGAGTGTAATAAAATAAAACGTTAGGTATGTTATAATCAGGTAATGAAAATTAAGTTTCAGAATCTTGGAGATTTGGAGAACATTTCGAAAATTATAGTGTGATGTGAAATTAGGTATAAAGAGGTTAAGTTCTTATAGAGAATTTAGAGATTCTTGGATTTTCTATTTCAAACAGTTTGTGTACGAACGGTAGTAAGGAGCGACCCGGCTCAATAGTAAACAAAAGTCTAAAAAACAGAATTTTGATACTAATAGATACATCAAAAGAATCAGACATTTATGCTGATTTTAAATATATAAGTTTCATTAAATTTTTTCTTACATATCAAAAGATACGATCCTGAGAAATTTTGCCTTATTTTGGAAAATAGAGGTAAGCGCCCCCTAAAAGTCACAGAATCTTAACGAAAGTCACACCGTCACATTCAGCGTGTCGGAGAACCCTATTGTAGAAGTTTCAATCTCCTTTTTACAAAAATTTGGAACTTCGTATTTTTCTGCCAGAAGACCGATCACTTTTGACTTACTTACTTGACTTAAGTCTCCTGCCGGGCACTGCTCGGCGTAGAGAGTGACGTCTGCCTGCTCCACCCACTTCGGTCCATGGCGAGTATTTGCTCTTCGCCCTGTCTGATGTTTGCCATCGTCAAGAACTCGGACAGGCTGTCGGACTAACGTTTCTTCGGTAGACCGCGATGTCGCTTCCAACCAACTTTGATAGGGTCGAAGTCATAGACCAACTTTGCGGGTAGATGTGGTGGCATACGAAGCAGATGCCCAAACCATCGTAAGGTTCGCTCGGCTGCTTGGGTCAAAAACCAAGACTGCTCTGTGAGCTGCAGAAGCTTTTCATTGCTGACGAAGTCGGACCATCGTAGGCCTTCAATCCTCCTCAGGCTCTTTGCATGAAATACGTCTATTTTCTTGAGGGTTGTAGCTGATGCTTGCCATGTCTCAGCTCCGTAAAGCATCACAGAGCCGACTAGAGCGTTGAAGATCCGCAGTTTCGTTTTGCGACTGATGTTTGGTTTTCGCCAGAGGTGACGATTCAGTCTACCCATGACAGAAGACACTTTAGATAATCTCGCCCGCAGCTCGGGGAGAAGTGAGCCATTTGAAGAAATTACGGAGCCCAGGTGCGTGTTTATTTAATTTTTTTCCCAGGGGTGATTGTATCAACCCAGTAGTCCTAGAATGTTACACGAGGGCTCATTCTACCGAAAATTTAAAGTTCCACTGCCCAGTGACCAAAAGAAATGGGGGGCACTTAGGCCTCCTCCCACGCTCATTTTCCTCCCAAAGTCAACGGATCAAAATTTTGAGATAGCTATTTTGTTCAGCATAGTCAAAAACACAATAACTATGTCTTTGGAGACGACTTACTCCCCCACAGTCCCCGGGGAAGGGGCTGCAAGTTACAAACTTTGACCAGTGTTTACATACAGTAATGGCTATTGGGAAGAGTATGGAAGTTTTCAGGGTTTTTTTTTAGTTGGAGGTGGGGTTAAGGGGAGGGAGATACATGGAAGGATCTTTCCTTGAAGGAATTTATCATGGCGAGGAGAAATTCCACGGTGGGGGTGCAGGATTTTCTAGTATTATTAAATAAAGATACAATGAAAAATTAAATATGAAAGTTTTTTTTGAACTGAAAGTAAGGAGCAGCATTAAAACTTAAGACGAAAAATAAATTATTACGTATATAAGGGGTTCATCTCCTCTTAAATACCTCACTCTTTACGCTAAAGTACTTTTTGTAATTTCAGCTATTTATTCTACGGCCTTTTTGATTCTTGGGTCATTCTTAAAGAGCTGGGACAAAACTTAAGCTTTAGTGTAAAGAGCGAGGCATTACCAAGGAGGCAAACCCCCTCATATATGTAATAGAAATATACGAATATAGAAGTTTGTTTCGTAAGTTAATTCGTAAGGTACGTGTATTTCTTACTAATTAAAACGTCCGTAAAAAATTAAAAGTTCTATTTGCCTTTTTAAGTAACCAAAAAATTGGAGGGCAACCCACTTTTTTTTCTCAAAATCGTCCGATCAAAAATAAGAGAAAGCCATTTAGCAAAAAAAAAAAATTGATATGCAAATTTCGTTTTCAAGTTATTTTCAAACAATTTAGATTCAGAAGATTTGAGAATTACAATGTATGTGCGTAGAATTTATTTTTTATCAAGTGATAAAACCAATCTTAGGTCAAAGTTAAGATCCAAAGTACCCCTTTTTGTATCTTTTCATTGGATTTGGGCTGTTCGATGGGAAGTGGGCCAGCAGGAAAGAGCAATTTACATATTGGTTAGTTCATCAAGACTTGTCTTAATATAGAAGAGAGAGACGAGAGAGAGAGAGAGAGAAAAAAAAATTAATAAAATCTAAGGACATGTGATTAACCAGTTGTGACTAAATGTGAATTAGAACAGAAAGGTAGTTCTGAAATCAGGAAGTCAAAAGTCAAATACGTAGAACTTTCTAACATAGTATGTCTAGGGAGGAAAGGAAGCCAATGAAGTTGAGAGGTTTTTTTTACAAAGAGTAATAATAAATAAAATTTTCTTTTATATTTTCTTCAGTTTGCAGTCAGTTGAAATCTCCGTTGTGTTATTTTAAAGGAAAATGCGAAAGGCTGATTTTAAGATTCGTTAAAATTTGTTAAAGGAAATTTAGAAACATAAAAGAATTGAATTCGGAAAATATTGAGGAAATGCCTTGATTTGATCATCGAAATATTTGAAAAGTCCTTTTTTTTTTTTTTTTTTTTTTTTTTTTTTTTTTTTTTTTTTTATACAAGAATGGTTTTGTTCACAGATATATTTTCACTTTAATGAATTATTTTTGTTCTCTTCGATGTCCTTTAATTTTTTTTTTATGAAGAACAGTGTATTTGCTAGGAACTGGAAATTCTGTGCGAACAAGATTGCAAGCGTGACTAAGACATTTCAATTTGACATTTCAATTGCAATTTTTCAATTGCAAGCGTGACATTTCAATTTGATTATTACATTAAATTTCTATGAAAGTGATGAGGGAACAAAACTTCCATTGGGAACCATAAAAGAACAATTAGGAAATGTCTAAAGAAATCTGCAATTAAATCCTGCAAGACCCAGGTAGTGACCAATGATATGACACTTTGTGTGGATATTTTTTTTTCCTTTAAGTTTCTACTCTTAAAATCGTTTTATGTTTGTATAAAGAGCCTTAAATAAAAAATTTTGCTGGGCTCAGAAAATTATTTTTGGTAAAAATAATTCTAAAAAATGGAGGGGGAAGAATCTGTAAGCTTTTGAATTTAAGTCTTCGAACAGGAAACATGAAACCTATTTTTAATGCAATGTGAGTAACTTTATCTTTGAAAATTTATAAATAAAAAAAAACAAGTTTTTTAAATGAAAGTAAGGAGCGACATTAAAACTTAAAACGAACAGAAATTACTCCGTATATGAAAGGGGCTTTTCCTTCTCAACCCCCCGCTCTTAACGCTAATTTTGACTCTTTCTCTTAACTCTACATTTTAAAACAGTAAAAAAACTTTAGCGTAAAGAGCGGGGCGTTGAGAAAAAAAAGCCCCTTTCATATACGGAGTAATTTCTGTTCGTTTTAAGTTTTAATGTCGCTAATGTTTTTTTTATTTAATTTCTGAATGTTTTTGAATCAATGCATGTTTTGATTTTGGCTCTCCGCAGAGGAATAATTAAAACGAAATTTGTATATTTTTTTTTTTGGCTAAATGGCTTTCTCATAATTTTGATCGAATGATTTTGAGAAAAAAACAGTGGGGGAGGAAGCCTAGTTGCCCTCCGATTTTCGGTTAATTAAAAAGGCAACTAGAACTTTTAATTTTTTTACGAATCTTTTTATAAGTAAAAGATATACGTAACTTATAAATTAGCTTACGTAAAGAAATTTTGTATTCTTATGGTTTTATTACATATATGAGGGGGTTCGCCCCCTCGTCAGTACCTCGCTCTTTACACTAAAGCTTAAATTTTGTCCCAATTCATTAAGAATGACCCCTGAATCACAAAAGCCGCAGAATAAATAGTTGAAATTACTAAAAATACTTTAGCGTAAAGAGCGAGGTATTAGGAGGAGGTGAGCCCCTCATATGGGTAATAATTTCTGTTTGTTTTAAGTTTTAATGCTGCTGCTTACTTCCAGGTGAAAAAAACTTTTTCATTGTTTTTTTTTAAGTAATGCTAGTAAATCCTGCGCTCCCTTTATGGAAAATTTCTTCCCCCATGACAAATTCCTTGATGAAAAGTTTCCCCAGCATATCCCCCTCTTCTCAACCCCTGCCTCCAACAAAAAAAAAATCATCCTGAAAACGCCTGTACACTTCCCAATAACCATTACTATATGTAAGCACTGGTCAAAGTTTTGAACTTGTAACCCCTCCCACGGGGACTGTGGGGAGTAAGTCGTCCCCAAAGATATAGTTATGAGGTTTTTCGACTACGTTGAATAAAATGGCTATCTCAGAATTTTGATCCGCTGACTTTGGGAAAATAATTAGCGTGGGAGGTGGCCTAGGTGCCCTCCAATTTTTTTGGTCACTTAAAAAGGGCACTAGAACTTTTCATTTAAGTTAGAATGAGCCCTCTTGCAACATTCTAGGACAACTGGGTCGATACGATGACCCCTGGAAAAAAAACAAACAAACAAATAAACACGCATCCGTGATCTGCCTTCTGGCAAAAAATATAAAATTCCACATTTTTGTACATAGGAGCTTGAAACTTCTACAGTAGGGTTCTCTGATACGCTGAATCTGATGGTGTGATTTTCGTTAAGATTCTGTGACTTTAGGGGGTGTTTCGCCCTATTTTCTAAAATAACGCAAATTTTCTCAGGCTCGTAACTTTTGATGGGTACGACTAAACTTGATGAAAATTAAATATTTAAAATTAGCATTAAAATGCGGTTCTTTTGATGTAGCTATTGGCACCAAAATTCTATTTTTTAGACTTTTGGTTACTATTGAGCCGGGTCGCTCCTTACTACAGTTCGTTACCACGAACTGTTTGATTTTGGATTCTAGAAGCCCTGACTAGAACCTGGGTTTATAGAATTTATTATGCTTTTGTGTTGTAGACACGGGAACCAGAAAAACTATGTTTATAATATCAGAAAGTGGAACTTATTCTACCAGAAAGTGGACTATTTAAATATAGTAGAACTTGTTTCTGAGAACCTTGGAAATCATTTTATCTACGGATTTCTGAAGTGATACAAGTAGTTCCTGTCGTGCAGTACTTCTGTAACGTTCTTCACTTATGTTTGTTTTCAAATCATGTTATAGACTTTGTAGAATAAATGAGTAGTCTATAGTAAAGACACTCCTCATCTACCTACTCTCACGTGACTCCTTAGCTCCGAAAAATTCGGCAACACGCTTACCAGCACACGCATAACGATAATAGATTTTTATCATTGTAAGCTCTGACATCCCAAGAAATGAGCGGTAAAAGGTTTAAACCAGAAGAAAGATCACGGATTCCTGTTTATTTGTTTGTTTCTATTTTCTTTTTTTTTCCAGGAGTGATCATATCAAATAATGGTCCTAGGAAATCAGTAGAGATTGTATTCAAACGGAAATCAAAAGTTTTAGTGCCCATTTTAAGTGACCAAAAGGATTTAAGGGCAACTAGCCCCTCTTCCACGTCCCTTTTCCCGAAAATCGATCAAAATTTTATAGTCATTTTGTTCGGCATGTTGAAAGAACCAGTAACTATACCTTTAGGGGTAACATGACCCCCCACAGCCCACGGGGTCTGTAATTTATGAAACTTACCCATTGTTTACGTACAGTATATGTTATTGGGAAGTATACAGACATTTTTCGGGGGAGGAATTTTGTGATTGGGGTGGGTTTCTATCTAGAGAATTTTCTTGGGGGAGGGAAACTTCCGGGTGTGAAATTTTTAGGGAAATTTTACACGGGGGAATTTGGCAGAATCCTTATATGACATTTTTTTTTTTTATTTGTCTTACTTTCTCTTTGCCAACTCAATTTTGCATGTTGAGATGTCCCGGGAGAATCGCCTATGGGCTATTCTCAGGGGCGTTTGGATTTCTGAGTAAACATTTCTACAGAAGGGGTGATTTCCGGGATGATCAGGAAAACGATTAAGAATGAAAGTCTTTTTCAGAAGAAGGTGTGCTAAGAAGAATATTTTAGATTGTCCGCAAAAAATTTTGCGGAAGGAGGGGAATTTTCAGCGAGGGTGGAATTTTTCAGAGGGACGTTTACGGGGGACATTTTTTTTTACGTTGGAAGAAATATCTACGGGGGAGTTTCTCGTGAGAAGAGGAAGTTTTTCAGGGAAAGTGAGTCAGAGTTACCGGCATTATTTCCCAAATGATAATAAATTAAATAAAAGAAACAAGTTTTTTAACTGAAAGCAAGGAGCAACATTAAAACTCAAAACAAACAGAAATTATTCCGTATACGAAGGGTAGGCAATTTCTCTGGAAAACATCTAGCAAATCTTCATCCGCTTTTTGGAGCGCCCATGCTTCAGAGCCATATTTGACCACCACCATCACTGCAGCTTCCAAAATTCAAATCTTGGTTTGTAGATTTATCTTCCTATTCTTCCAAAAAAAATTTTTATTATGAAAAAACACTCTGAACCTTGGCTATTCTACTTTTAACATCTTCACTGCTCCCACCGTCTTTACTAAGAATACTACCAAGGTATTAGAAGCTGTGCACCTGATCAATGTTGTCGTCACCCAAAGTCACCTTTTCATCTTCACTTATTCCTAGCCTTAGTCACTTAGTCTTCTTAACATTCATTTTCAAACCTATTCTAGCACCCGGAACTCGCAAAACCTCTAAAAGTTCATTCATTTTGCTCACACTTTCATCTAATATGCTTAAATCATCATCAAAACTTAAGTCCAGGAGAGTTTTACTCCCCATTTGATTCTGCAGTCTCCCATTGCCTTTCCTGTGCTCTTTAAGACGGAGTCTATCAAAATGATACAGATAAAGGAGCATAGAATACAACCCTGCCTAATTTCTGATTTAATAGAAATCAGCTGCTAACCTCATTTCCTACCTTACCCACAGCAGTGTTATTCTCAAACATAGCACTAAACGCTTTAATGTATTTGTTTGGTATACCATACAAGGATAAGACCTTTGCTAAAGCTCATCAAACAGTTCGTGGTAACGAACTGTAGTAAGGAGCGACCCGGCTCAATAGTAACCAAAACTCTAAAAAATGGAATTTTGATACCAATAGCTACATCAAAAGAATCGCATTTTAATGCTGGTTTTAAATATATAAGTTTCATCAAGTTTAGTCTTACCCATCAAAAGTTACGAGCCTGAGAAAATTTGCGTTATTTTAGAAAATAGGGGAAAACGCCCCCTAAAAGTCATAGAATCTTAACGAAAATCACACCATCAGATTCAGCGTATCAGAGAACCCTACTGTAGAAGTTTCGAGCTCCTATCTACAAAAATGTGGAATTTTGCATTTTTTGCCAGAAGGCAGATCACGGATGCGTGTTTATTTGTTTTTTTTGTTTTTTTGTTTTTTTGTTTTTTTTTTCTTTTTCCCAGCGGTGATCGTATCGACCCAGTTGTCCTAGAATGTTGCAAGAGGGCTCATTCTAATGGAAATGAAAAGTTCTAGTGCCCTTTTTAAGTGACCAAAAAAATTGGAGGGCACCTAGGCCCCCTCCCACGCTAATTATTTTCCCAAAGTCAACGGATCAAAATTCTGAGATAGCCATTTTATTCAGCGTAGTCGAAAAACCTTATAACTATGTCTTTGGGGACGACTTACTCCCCCACAGTCCCCGTGGGAGGGGCAACAAGTTACAAACTTTGACCTGTGCTTACATATAGTAATGGTTATTGGGAAGTATACAGGCGTTTTCAGGAGGATTTTTTTGGTTTGGGGGAGGGGTTGAGAAGAGGGGGATATGCTGGGGGAACTTTCCTTCGAGAATTTGTAATGGGAGAAGAAAATTTCCATGAAGGGAGAGCAGGATTTACTAGCATTATTTAAAAAAAAACAATTAAAAAATAAAAGTGAAAAAGCTTGTTCAGCTAGAAGTAAGGAACAGCAATAAGACTTAAAACAAACATAAATTATTACCCATATGAGGGGCTCACCTCCTTCTAATACCTCGCTCTTTACGCTAAAGTATTTTCAGTAATTTCAACTACTTATTCTACGGCTTTTGTGATTCAGGGGGTCATTCTTAATGAATTGGGATAAAATTTCAGCTTTAGTGTAAAGAGCGAGGTACTGACGATGGGGCGAATCCCCTCATATATGTAATAAAAACATGAGAATACAAAAGTTCTTATAGGGACGTGTGGCCGTACCTTATTTTTTAAATAACTCTACTCTAGATAAACTATGGTGGTCATGTCAGTGAACGTGTGGTAAACAGCGATGCAAAAATTTTGAAAATAAGAGCTGGGATTTTTATGGAAACTCCAAATATATACGTTGTCTAGACTGGAGAAACCTGAGAAAAGTTATTCGCACAAAATTCGAAACAAAGCTAATTTATAAGTTACGTAAATCTTTTACCAATAAAAAGATTCGAAAAAATTATAAGTTCTAGTTGCCTTTTTAATTAACCAAAAAATCGGGGGAGAGGGGGGCAACTAGGCTTCGTCCCCCGCTCTGTTTTTCTCAAAATCATTCGATCAAAATTATGAGAAAGCCATTGAGCCAAAAAAAAAATATGCAAGTTTCGTTTTGATTATTCCTCTGCGGAGAGCCAAAATCAAAACATGCATTGATTCAAAAACGTTCAGAAATTAAATAAAAAAAACAAGTTTTTTTTAACTGAAAGTAAGGAGCGACATTAAAACTTAAAACGCACAGAAATTACTTCGTATATGAAAGAGGCTGCTTCCTCATCAACGCCCCGCTCTTTACGCTAAAGTTTGACTCTTTCTCTCAATTCTTCTTTTTAAAACAGTAAAAAACTTTAGCGTAAAGAGCGGGGCGTTGATGAGGAAGCAGCCTCTTTCATATACGAAGTAATTTCTGTGCGTTTTAAGTTTTAATGTCGCTCCTTACTTTCAGTTAAAAAAAACTTGTTTTTTTTATTTAATCTATCAACAGAATCGAACGATTGCTCATAATCTATAAAACTGAGGACCAAAGGTGTTTGATAATTCAATAACTCACTTCTCAATTATTAACCTAGGAGTGAAAATTTGGTCGACACATCCTCTACCTTTCTTAAAACCAGCATTGTTCTTCTCTAATAAATTTATCTACAGCATGTCTCAGTCTAAAAGTATCATATTACTAAGTAATTTGCTACCAACAGAGACCAAACTATTACCTCGATAATTACCACACTCACTCTTATCACCTTTCTTATGCAGTGGTTTAATCAAAGTTTTACTAGAATCGCTAGATAGTTCCCCTTTTTCCAAAATCGTATTCATAGTCTTCACTAACTTGTTTCTAACCTCAGAGCCACCATATTTAAGGAACTCATTTATCACACCATCAGCACCTGGAGCCTTATTATATTTCAATTCTTTTGGTAGTTTCGCTAATTCTTCCTCACAAAACAAATTTTCCTTCACATCCAAAGTATCACAAAATTTTTCATTTTCCTATATATCTTTTCTTGCAACTCTGTCTCGGTTTAACACATTCTCAAAATGTTCTGCCCATCTCTCTTTAACTAATTCCTTATCACTAATTGTGGCCCGTTCCTATCTTTAACTGGGCCAAGTCCGGATTGACTAAGCCCTCTTAATTTATTAACATACCAGCACAATATTGTACTATTATGTCGTCTAGCTGGATCTTCCAGATGCTTGGTAATTTTATCCATGGCCTCCATTTCGCACCTTCTTAGTTCATATTTTAATACTTTCTCCAATTTCTTTTGTTTTCATATGATCTATCACTCAGATATTTCTTGAACAGGCCCCTTCTCCTCTTGATTAAATATAAATCCTTTTCACTAGCATTCCGAGCTACAGTCCTAATTTTTTTCCCTAAGACACCAAGAGCAACTTCACAAATTGTTTTCCTAAGATTATTCTACCAATCTTCAACATTATCAAATTTTAAACTCTCCAGTTTAGTATTCATCTGTTCCTGGGACGTTTCTTTCAAATCAAACAGTTCGTGATAACGAACTGTAGTAAGGAGCGACCCGGCTCAATAGTAACCGAAACTCTAAAAAATGGAATTTTGATACCAATAGCTAGATCAAAGAATCGCATTTTAATGCTGATTTCAAATATAAAGTTTCATTAAGTTTAATCTTACCCATCAAAAGTTACGAGTCAGAGAATTGCCTTATTTTAGAAAATAGGGGCCATTTTATTCAGCGTAGTCGAAAAACCTTATAGCTATGTCGACCTACTCCCCCAGAGTCCCCGTGGGAGGAGCCACAAGTTACAAACTTTGACCAGTTCTTTCATATAATGTGTATTCTCGGTTTTCCTGATGAGCCCTTGTGTTGGGTTGTTGCCTCTGAATTATTTGTCTTTTTTTTTTACTGTTTTTAATATTTGGTAAATGGCGACTTATACTTACTTACGACACGACTACATGTCCATGGATTATTCTTTATGGTTGATTGTGTATGGCTATGCTGTTTGACCTATGTAATTGTATGGATGAGTAGTGTTAAGACCTCATTCAAGTACTGATCTATATTAATTACTAATGTAGGAAAAAAGTCTTCCTTTTCTCCTTCTGTCTTTTTTTTGTGCTGTTGCATTGGTGATTTCTTTTTTTCATTATATGGTAATGGTTGTTTGGAAGTGTACAGACGTTTTCTGGGGATTTTTAGGTTGGGTGGGGGGTTGAGAAGAGGGGGATTTGTTGGCGGAACTTTCCTTGGAGGAATTTGTCATGGGGGAAGAAAAGTTTCATGAAGGGAGCGCAGGATTCTCTAGTATTATTTAAAAAAAAAACAATGAAAAAATAAATATGAAAAGGTTTTTTCAACTAAAAGTAAAGAGAAACATTAAAACTTAAAACGAACAGAAATTGTTTCGCATATGATGGGCTTACCTCCTCCTAATACCTCGCTCTTTACGCTAAAGCATTTTTAGTAATTTCAACTATTTATTCTACGGCTTTTGTGATTCAGGGGTCATTCTTAAGAAATTAAGGCAAAATTTAAGCTTTACAGAAGTTTGTTACGTAAGCTAATTTGTGAGTTACGTATATCTTTTCCTAATAAAAAGATTCGTAAAAATTAAAAGTTCTAGTTGCCTTTTTAAGTAGCCAAAAAATCGGAGGGCAACTAGGCATCCTCCCCCGCTCCTTTTCTTCTCAAAATAATTTGATCAAAACTATGAGAAAGCCGATTAGCCAAAAAATAAATACGCAAATTTCGTTTAATTATTCATCCGCAGAGAGCCAAAATCAAAACATGCATTGATTCAAAAACGTTCAGAAATTAAATAAAAAAAATATTTTTTTTAACGAAAAGTAAGGATTGACATTAAAACTTAAAACGAACCAAAATCATTTCTTAAATGAAAGGGGCTGCTTCCTCATCAACGCCCCGCTCTTTACGCTAAAGTTTGACTCTTTCTCTTAACTCTACTTTTTAAAACAGTAATTTTTGTTCGTTTTAAGTTTTAATGTCGCTCCTTACTTTTCGTTAAAAAAACTTGTTTTTTTTTTATTTAATTCTCATCCTGGACTCTACCAACATCATAACTTCCCGAGAGGTAGGTACCCTTTCGAAATTTCAGTTTTAAATTAATCCTAGACCCTACTAGATGGTAATCTTTATTTTTAACATCAATAACAGCACTCTTATATACCCTAGCATCTTGTACTGATCATGCCCGTCTTCTGTTTACTATAACTCAATAAGGTTTGATGTCTTACCGTCACGTGAATACCATGTCAACTTATATGCCATTTTGTGACCAAACACTGTATTGGTTATAACTAGATTCTTATACCGACAAAATTACAAAAGTGTGTAGCCATTACTATTTTCTTTTCCTATACCAAATTTACCTTGGCTAGGATACCATCTATCGCTATTTTTACCGACCTGGGCGATAAAATCTCCTAGTAAAAACACCATATCTCTACCCGGGGTCCTGTCTATTTGCTCCTGTAAATGTAAGTAAAATTCATCTGAGTCACTAGCATCTCCGTCAGTCGGTCCTACAAGGGCATATACTACTATAATTAATACGCTTAACTTTTCAGTCACAAAAATGAGCAATTTTTATTCTGTTATTAACAACCTCCCAGCCTAAACAAGACACAGAAGCTTCCTTATTCTTCATGGGCCCTACCTCTTGTCTAAGTACCAAATCCTTCCTGCCTGAGTAAACAAATTCTATATAACCTAATTTCTTGCTTCCTAGCCCTGGGATATGAGTTTTTAAAACTCCTAAAAAGCCCAGTTCGAATCGTCTGGATTCATCAGCAAAAATTTCGATACGATAGTTATTTTTTAACGTCGTAAACATTCCAAGTTCCACTTTTCATGTTCTTTAAATCATTGAAATTATTTTGGCCTCAGGAAAAGCAATGATCTAGGATACCAGTGCAAGACGGGATCAATATATCTTCTCAAGTCCTCACTGAAGTGCTTAAGCCGACTTAGAGCCGGACAACAAGAAGTCCCTGGGACCTCCAGAATGAATGGAGGATTTGTATAATCCTGGGCCCATCTTGTTCACAACATGGTTTTCAGGTCTTGGCGATGCTCTTCTATCAACAAGAGTCGAAATTCTACACAGACAGTCCCAGGCATGTTACCTCCGACTCATTGTATTGTCATGGCTACAAATATAATGCTACAACGGTGATGTAACCATAGTAGATAAATTAGCTAGGAAGAGGTTATTCAGCCCGAAAACGCCTATCAAAACAGACCAAGATCAGAAGAATTATGCATAAATCAGAATACGGTGCGAATGCTGTGTCGTTTACTAGTCTATAATATCCTTGAGGGATGCCACTCCTCAAGTGGGATTAGAGTTGACCGCAAGGCCCCCAGTTTTGTAGGTACTCCGAAAGGGCCGAGGCAGCCCTTTGCAGAGGCCTTTATCCATAGGTCTGGATCTTAGGCCCTGCTGCAGTTGTCCTCCTATAGAGGATCCTCCAACTATGGTGTTCTGCGTCACCATGCAATTTAACCCATTACTGGGGGAAGTTGTAACCAATGGGACGTGTAGACACACCGGTAAGGCATGCTGAGTGTATATTTAAGGGGGTTTTTTCTTCCACCACTTGTATTTATGGCCCTGGGCAAGGTTGCCGCAGCTCCTATTATAATCCCCCAGGGACAGGGTCCCCCCGTGGTCCTTGCCTCCTATAGAGGTATTCTACATATCTCTAGGGTTTTCCCCTATAACCATCTGGGGACACTCTGAATGGCCTGGAGAAGGCCCCTAAATAAAGAAAAATGCGATATGGTAGGGAAAAAAAATACCCTGTGCAAGATGGGAGCTGACCCCAATGAGAATGCAGGGCTGATCCCAATCAAAATGTAGGACAGATTAACGCTCAAGATGCTCAAGAAGACGCGAAGAGCAAACACATCTGCTCCAGTTCCATAACTATTCTCCAGCAAGAGAAATATGCAAGAGAAAATGAAAAAAAATTAAATATTATCAGCGTAATTGGAATAAAACTGAAAAAAGATATTCTAAAAAAGTAGCCGTATAAGACAACATTGAAATTGGGGCGGCAAAATCCACTTTTCAATGTAGCTACTTTAGTTGACAGTTGTTCACTTCCACTAGCCCGTTGATGTCCTGGTTCCATCAAACCCACTTTCTCATGCAAATTGGCTTTGCCATAATCTGTGGAATAAAATATCGTTAAGGAGCTTTTTTCGGGGGGAGGGGCATACAGAGACGGCCAAGGGCCAGCTCGCTTTAGTTTTGGAATAAAATATCGGTCACAAGTTTTTGCGTGAGGGTGGGGGTTTGGTATATATATATATATATATATATATATATATATATATATATATATATATATATATATATATATATATATATATATATATATATATATATATATATATATATATATATATATCGCATCTATATATGTAATCGCAAATTGAAGCAATAGTCCAAAAGCAAAATAAGAACAATTTCTGACTTTATTTTATAAAAGGCACACAGACAGAATTACACATAAATTAAATAATATACCAAAACTTTCTATTACTGGCCATTTTTTATTTGAACCAACTAGCCAGGTTTCACAAAACCATGTTTGACACTTATATTTCCCAGTTATTGATAATCAGAATAGTTGATTTATTCCCAGTTCTCCCTCAGATCACTATTACATAAGAGCCAACTTCAGTTTTACCATTCTTTGATTCCATTCAGCAATAGATTAATAGCCAGTGAGCTATGTTTAGCAGCTGTATCTACAGCTGTTACTTTGCTACAGTTTTCCAGATGGGGGTCTGCCCCGTTTTCTAAGAGATATCTAACCACAACCATTGCATTGGAAGTCACTGCGCAATGTAGAGGTGTATTATTGTCAAAATCTAAGGCGTTTATACGAGCACCATTTGAAACTAGAAACTGACAAATATCTAATGTGCCTCGGCTGGCGGCATAATGTAAAGGCGTGCGATTTTTTGAATCTAATGCATTTACAGCTGCCCCGTCTGAAACTAGTACTTGACAAATATCTAGTCTACTTACTTCAATGGCATAATGTAAAGGTGTTTTCTGGAAATTATCCTTCAAATTTGGGTTTATTCCATTTTTTAGATGAGATTCCACCGCATCTATTTGATTCGTAAATGCATCAATGCGTAAATTGGATGACATGTTTTCGTTCACATCAGTTTGACCTTGGCCTACTTGGTTCTGACCTTCTTTATTTTGGATTAAACATAAAGCTTCTTCTTTATCTTGTGGACTCCTTTCCACTTCATTCGCCAAGTTGTCTAGGATTGAACTCAGTTTGATTATTTGAAAATAAAAGCTGGATAAAATTCCTTCTAAATCACGGGTTCCAATTTGTCTTTGGTATCTTTTCAATTTTTCTGTAAGTGAGTTTGTCTGTCGTATTAAATCCATTAATTCCTTTCGCATTCTGAATTTTTTCTTTAATTCCGAGGATCTATAAAATATGGATAGCATTTTAGCAACTATGGCAATCTCTTTTTCTAGTTTTCCGAACGGATCAATCTGTTTACTAGTAGCCATCTTTCCAATTGCGGCCTTTTTGTTCATCTGACATGAATTGTCATTTTCCACATCCACTTTTTTAGCCTCAGGCCCCAGTTTAGAAATTCCAGTAGATTTACAGATATTCACCTTCTTGACTACTGCTCTCTTCTCTCCTACAGGACACCATATATCTTTTTCCTTCTCAAAATTCAACATTTCGCTAAAAACGTTGTACATGATAGATTGTTTGCTTTGCAGTAACTTGATATTAACTAATAAGAAATCACTGGAAACATTCATTTATATTAAAGAAGTGACGTCATTTAGGTAGTTAGAATAGGCTAACTTTTGATGACGTCATTCAATATTATTTTCCATTTTATCTGTCAATTTAGGAAATTCATTTGCGATGACGTCATGTGAAATAAACGGCTTTTCTTATTGGGTATTAACAGTAAAAGAAAAACACTCCCTAAAAAAAATAAAACTAAAAGAAATAACAAAAAAAGCACCTTATTTCTACCTGTAACCCTGTCTATTTGCTCCCGTACCTGTTAAGTAAAATTCATCTGAGTCACTAGTATCTCTCTCAGTTGGTTCTACAGGGACATATACTACTATAACTGATACATGGAACGCTTTAGTCATAAAATGAGCGACTAGTATTCTATTATTAATACCTTTCCAGGCTAAACAAGACTAAGCAGCTTCCTTATTCATCATGAGCCCTACTCCTTGTCTATATACCCCACCCTTCCTGCCTGACTAAATAAATTCTATATCACCTAATTTCACGCTTCCTACCCCTAGGATGTTAGTTTCTGAAACTCCTAATAAGTCCAATTCAAGAAAGAAAGATCGCGGCTGCGTGTTTATTTGTTTTTCTTGTTTGTTTTTTTTTTCTTTTCCCCAGGGGTGCCCAAATTGTTCACATATAGTATTTGTTATGGATTTGTATACATAGCTCCAAGCACAGTGGTAGAACATTTGATTGCAGATCGAGGAGTTACCTGTTCAAACCCGATAGTCCCCTATTTTTTGGCGAAAAAATGAAGAGCTGTGGCATTGAATTTTAACCTAAAATGACTAAAATTTTTATCAAACAGTCCGTGGTAACGATGTGTAAATAACGAGCGACTCAGCTCAATAGTAACTGCACTCAAAAAACAGAATTTTCATAGAAACAGATACACATAAAGAATAGGCTTTTTATATTGATCCTGAGAAAAATTGCCTGATTTTCAGAAAAGGGTGGTAACGCCTCAAAACGTCAAACAATCTTAATGACTTTTTTCCCCTAATGTAGTTTGAAATCTTTATGGCGTAATGGCTTAATGGGAATGTTTGGGCTTTTATACCAAAAGAACTGAATTTTTATGCTGACTTGAAATATATAAAATTCGTCAAGTTTAATGTAACCCTAAAAAAGATACGGGCCTGAGAAAATTGTCCCAGTATTTGAGTCACCAAAAAGTCAAGTATTCTTTTTGAAAATCACATCATCAGAATCAGCATATCAGAGAACCCTACTGTAGAGGTTTCAAGCTCCTATATGTGGAGCTTAGAATTTCTACCAGAAGAAAGATCACGGATGCGTGTTTGTTTGTTTTTTTTGTTTTTTTTTAACCAGGGAGGATCGTACGAAACCAGTCATCCTAGAAGATTGGAAGAGGCCTCATTAAATCAGAAATCCAAAGTTCTAGTAATCTTTTTAAGTGATCAAAAATAAAAGTCATCTGATCAAAATTTTGACATAGCCATCTGATTCAGCATAGTTAAAATGCTCGATAACTATGCCTTTGGGGATGACATGACTCCCAATATCTCCTGGAGAAAGGGCTATAAGCAACAAGTTACGTAATTTACCCATTGCTCACATATAGTATGTGTTCTTAGGAAATATGTGAATTTTTTGGGGGGAGGGAGGGGGGAATTTTTTGCAGGGGAGTTTTCCAAGAGGAGAGTCTTTTGATGGGGAGGAAAGTTTCCGGATAATTTTTCAGGAGAAATTTTACACGGGGGGGAAGGGGATTTCCTGGCATTATTTTAGAATAGTTTAGAAATTAAATATAAAAAAAAACTTTTTTCTACTGTAAGTAAGGAGTAAAATTAAAACTTTAAACGAACAGAGATTATTCCGTATATGGAAGGGGCTGCCCCCTCCTTAATACCCCGCTCTTTGCGCTAAAGATTAACGTTTTGTCACAACTCTTTAGGAACGACTCCTGAAACATAAGAACAAGAAGAATAGGAAATTTTTAAAGCAGTAAAAAAACTTTAGCGCAAAGATCGGGTATTAAGGAAGTGATAGCCCCTTTCATATTCATATGCGGTATAATTTCTGTTCGTTTTAAGTTTTGATGTTACTCCTTACTTTCAGTTGATGAAAACTTGTTTTTTCTTGTTTTTTTTTTCAATTGCTAAGGGTTGATTTGTGCTAAAATTTCAGCCCTAATACCCTTAACCTTAGTATCAGTTGCAATAGATGTAGTAACTGGAGTAGTAGTAGTTGAAGCAGTAATGGTAGTAGCATTAGCGGAAGCTTCCACATATTGCCTTTTGGTCAAATGATCTTCCCCCTTAGCATTCCCATAAAGTTAGAACTTATTACCCTCAACCATTCCTGAAAAAACCCCCTTTGACAACCTGTATGCAATTGGAGTGTTTCGATTTATTTCAACTTTCTATTCAATATACTCTCAAATATTTGCCTTCGTACCCTTAGCCTTAGTAGTAGTAGTATCATAATAACAGTAGGAGTAGTAGTATTTGTCGTCTTGTATCAGTAGGATTAGTAACTATGGTAGTAATAGCATTAGTAACAGTAATAGTATGTGTATATTGCCTTTTGGACAGATGAACATCCCCCTCTTCACGCCCTGGAAGTTTCAGCTTGATACGATAAGTCATTCCTAATATATTGCTGATACACCCTTTTAAAAATCTGTATGTATATAATATGTTCTGATTTAGTTAAGCTTTCACTTCAATATTTCCTCAAGTTTTCTTATCAATGCGTTCAGCATTAGTAGTCTCGCTATGAAAGAAATAATAGAAGTTGTAGGGTTAGTATTCGTAGCAGTAATGATGGCAGTAACGGGCAATTATTGCATTTATGGTTAATTTATCATTCCTCTCATACAGGGTCAGTGTCATTTACGCTTTACTAAAAACTAATTGGATTAAACAAATACAAAGTAGAAACAATAGGGAAAATCTTTTCAAGACAGTGGAAATCAGTTCTGTGAATATTTCGGTCCTATGTCCAAGGGTCGTCTTCAGCACAATACGAGAACAAGAGAGAAAATATGTATATATGAATAAACTTACATTAAATTGTGAGAATTAAAACTAAATAATGTTATTTAAAAACTTTAAAAAAAAACAGCCCTAGCATCGTTACTTCAACGAAGTTCAACCAGGAGTCCTGGTTGAACTTCGTTGAAGTAACGATGCTAGGGCTGTTTTTTTTAAAGTTCCTTCCACTGTCACTGATCAAAATTTTGAAAAGACGATTATGTTCAAAACAGTAAAAATTCAAGTAATTTTGCCCCCGGGATGCAATCCCCACCAGACGCCCCAAGGCAGGGATTGTAAATTATGCAATTTGCCCTATTTAAATGAAGGATTCATCATTAGAAAAGGTTACCCTCGCTTGGGGCCATAAATATACATGAAAAAGGAAAAAGGTCACACGCGTCCTGTGAGTTACAAAACTTCTCCCAGAGAAATTGCCTACGGAGGCTGATAGATTACTGAAGATTGTTCTTTTTTTCCAACCCTCTAGGGCTAAAAGGAAATGAAATATGACAAGAGTGGGTGTCGTAATTATCGAGGTATTACTCTGGTCTCTGTAGGTAGCAAAATACTTAGCAATATGATACTTTTTAGACTGAGAGATGCTGTAAACAAAGTTTTAAGGGAAGAACAGTGTGGTTATAGAAAAGGTAGAGGATGTGTCGACCAAGTTTTCACTCTTAGGTTAATAATTTAGAAGTCTCTTCGTTGTCAAACACCTTTGGTCCTCAGTTTTATCGATTATGAGTAAGCTTTCGATTCTGT
Source organism: Artemia franciscana (assembly GCF_032884065.1). Classification (NCBI taxonomy): domain Eukaryota; kingdom Metazoa; phylum Arthropoda; class Branchiopoda; order Anostraca; family Artemiidae; genus Artemia; species Artemia franciscana. The sequence continues at coordinate 36,347,696 of NC_088880.1, read as the reverse complement.
TGATAGAAGAGCGTTAGCAAAGGTCTTATCTTTATATGGCATACCAGAAAAATACATTAAAGTGATTTTTGCTATGTACGAGAATAATACTGCTGCGGTTAAGGTAGAAAATGAGGTTAGCAACTGGTTTTGTATTAAATCAGGAGTTAAGAAGGGTTGTGTTCTATACCCCTTTATATGGATCATTTTGATGGACTTCGTCTTAAGGAGCACAGGAAAGGCAATTGGAGACCAGGGAATGAAATGGGGAGGAAAAACGCTCCTGGAATTAGATTATGCTGATGATTTAAGCATATTAGATGAAAGTGTGAGCGAAATGAATGAATTTTTAGAGGTTTTGCGAGTTCAGGGTGCTAGAATAGGTTTGAAAATGAATGTTAAGAAGACTAAGTCACTAAGGCTAGGAATAAGTGAAGATGAAATGGTGACGTTGGGTAACGAAAAGATTGATAAGGTTGGCAGTTTCGCTTACCTTGGTAGTATTATTAGTAAAGACGGTGGGAGCAGTGAAGATGTTAAAAGTAGAATAGCTATGGCTCAGGGTGTTTTTTCACAGTTAAAAAAATTTTGGAAGAATAGAAAGATAAGTCTGCAAACCAGATTAGAATGTTGGAAGCTACAGTGATGACAGTGGTTAAATATGGCTCTGAAGCATGGGAACTCCGAAAAGCAGGTGAGAGTTTACTAGATGTTTTCTAGCGAAATTGCCTACGGATTGTTCTGGGTACCCGGCTGACCGCAATTCAAACAGTAAGTTGTACGAAAAATGGTTTTCCATCCCACTTTCTAGGGCTATAATGAAAGAAAGTTTGAGATGGCTAGGCCACGTTCTGCGGATGAAGGATGACAGATTGCCGAAGATTGTCCTTTTTCGCCGACAGCCTGGGGCTACACGCAAAGCAGGTCGTCCTTGTCTGGGCTGGGAGGATGTCATACATACAAAATTAAAGGAAATGGGAACTTTCTGGGAGGGTGTAAAGAGGGAGGCCTTGAATAGGTTAGGTTGGAGAAGGAGCGTGCGTAGGTGTGTTGGTCTCAGGCGGCTTGATGCTCGAGTACGCGTGCCCGGTGTGGGGTCCATCTGCTATCCGTACAGCGTACCTATTACGCGACATAGAGTCCGTCCAGAAAAGAGCAACAAGGATTATACTCCGAGACCGTGGCATACCCTACGATCAAGCCCTCGCTAAATTAGATTTATCTCCACTTAAAGTCCGACTGGAACACCTTATTCACCAATTTGGAAAATTCATCCTAGCCAATAAGAGCCACCGATCACTACTACCCGAACCAGCCCCTCCCAATAGCCGAACTCGATTACGAAATAAACTTGTACCCCCTAAAGTACGAACCAATCGATACGCAAACTCATTTGCGCCTTTTTTTACATCAGTTTTTAATGCTGAGTTGTAGTGTGTGATTTTCGTTTAAATGTATGATTTTTGTGAAAAAACTGAATTTAGCTCTATGCTACGATAGTTTTTTATATATATATATATATATATATATATATATATATATATATATATATATATATATATATATATATATATATATATATATATATCTCTCTCTCTCTCTCTCTCTCTCTCTCTCTCTCTCACCATCTCTTAAATCAAGTCTTGCTTAAATCAAGACTTAATACAAAACCAGCTGCTAACCTCATTTCCTACCTTAACCACGGGAGTGTTAGAAAAAGACATGGAGGAGGAGGTACATTGAAAATCAAATACAAGCAAATTGATTATCGAAGGATTTGAAGGCGAACAAATTATTTGTTGAAGTAATCCCCGGTTTCGAAAATACTTACTTTACGATGTCAGGTCTGAATCTAAGGTTTTTTTTTTTTTTTTTTTTTTTTTTTTTTTTTTTTTTTTTTTTTTTTTTTTTTTGCACACGGAAGTGCCATGGAAAATTTATAGCCAGATTATTCGTTTCGAATGCAAAGTAAATATTGGGCGAGACGTGGAGGATGAGGCACATCGAAAATCAAATACAAGCAAATTGATTATTGAAGGATTTGAAGGCGAACAAATTATTTGTTGAAGTAATCGCCGGTTTTGAAAATACTTACTTTACGATGTCAGGTCTGAATCTAAGGTTTTTTTTTTTTTTTTTTTTGCACACGGAAGTGCCATGGAAAATTTATAGCTAGATTATTCGTTTGGAATACAAAGTAAATATTGGACGAGTTTAGCGGAGATATATTTTTGTACTGAGAGTCCCCTAACAAGAATACCTGTTCCACAAGGCTGCAAGATTACCTCTTTTTTCCAGTCCATCTGTACAAAAAGTCGACTAGGCTCTCCTCCTTCGAAAGCAAAACGAAATTATGAAATTAACTATTGTCTTAGTAAAGGGGCTAGTGCTACCTTTTAATTAGCATCTCTGTTGACAAGACAAGGAATTATGTAGTTTTACTAAGTTCTCCGTCGACACGGCTAGTAATCAATTTGTAAACTATTATTATTATGTCAACATTTTTCGATCTCTTGACGACAGAAATAAAAGTCCTATTGTTTTCCATATCGTCATATGAATTGTAAGTTCAAAATACAGTAAGAATTTATGATATTTTTTAAGTGTTATGTTGTTTTGCTCGTGTTCAAGAACGGTAAGAAACATTGGAAATAATTAATTAACTAATTAAGGACTGACAGCTGGTTGATTCAATCTTAATGCGCATTACAGTATTATTTTAAAATTGCTGTGAGAAATACTATTCAATTAGCTATTCCAAGGTAAAAGGGCACAAATTAAAAGCTAGGGCCCAAAACACACTTGTCACATTTTACAAATCGGATGTTTTACCGATGAGGTTTTTACTACTTCGCTCTAAAATAGCGTAGTGTTTACGCATTGGGTGGTAAGCATTCTACCTATGCCGCATCAGTCGACCACAGATCTAGCCGAACAATTAGTTTCAATTACCAATAATTGTTAAATAAGGATTGAGCAGTGTAATTATCCCAATATTGTGGCTGGACATAAAAAATTGGTCAAATTTAACAGTTCTTAACCTTCTTTGCAATTAATTCCTTTTTTAGTTTAAAAGGAAAATATTTTTTTTATCGAATGAAGGAGGAAGCATCTGAAGCAAGTTGGAGGTAGTTTTCTAGCCACCACGTAATAAAACCGGTTTTGTTTTGTAACCCTTGACGCAAGTTGAATTTTCGAAGCAATTGACTGTAAAGCGGGTGCAAGTTTAGGTATAATTATTTTTATTTGTTCATTGACCAAAACCTTTTCCGATTTTCAATTAAAAAAATTGAAAACGAAAAATGTGCCCCCTCTCCCACACACATTTAAAAACACATTTTCTGTCCCCCTTTACTCGTTTGAGTCGACTAGACATTCAAGCATTGTAGTTAAACCAGAAGTTATTCTAAAGCCAAATCTTATTAAAATTGTTTTTAGTTTAGGACCAATAGTTTAAATTAGCACCCAAGTTTTTCCATTCATAATAAAAAGGTCTTGATTTGGTCAGGGTTGAGGACAAAGACCAATTTGGGCCTGATATCCTAACATTTCAAATTTCCTTGAATTTCTTGGTGATTCCTAATCAAATTATCTATAAATTTCATTTACAGTTGCCCCCCCACTTCCCAGAAAAATGTAATTCATTTATGACCTCTTGTTTAGTTGATTTTTTTTTGTATGATATAACCACAGATATGATAGATCGTTAAAAAAAAACGACGAATGGTTTGTGGCTGCATTGGTACCGTCGACATTAAATAAACAGATCATTTATTTTATCGCCCATAGTGTGCATCGACACACCATCCTATCCACCTCTATTGAAACGATGGCGGTTGTCAAAGCCCTTTCGGTTAAAAGCGCCATGTACATTTCGGGTCTAAAGGGCAAACTGTCGCGATGACATTACCGTCTGTTGACTTTATTAGCGCGTTTGAGGCCATAGGAAAAGGGCAGTCATTTGAAAATAGCCGCTGGCTAATGTATGCGTTTCTCACAGGCCTCGAAGAATCCAACACTAGATGAGTGCAGAAAAGCCTTTACAACAAGGTTCTCAAGAAATAAAAGAGCGTTTGCAACTCTCATGTATTCTATTTAATTTTACCATCGTGTAATTTTCAAAATCACCACCTCCCTATTCAACAGAAGTTTTGCACAGCCTTGGTAGCAAAACACTACTTTCTAGCTCCTTGCTTGAAAAGATCTGTTAATTGGTATTTTGTTTTTGTATATGATATTATCATAGGTATGTTAGATGCTTAAAAAAAAAACAAAAAAAGACGACAAATGTAGTGGCAGTTGGTGGCTGTAATTCTACCGTCTGCATTACATAGGGCAGTCGTTAATTTTATTGCCCATTGTGCACGTTAGGATACCATTCTATTCACCTTTATCGACACGATGGTATTTGTCAAAACACAGTGGATAAGAACGTCAGGTGCATTCTGGGTCTGATGGGCAAAACGTTGTCATTACAATATTGTCTGTTGACTGTGTTAGTATGATTTGAGCATTCCAAAATTATTTATCCTTAGCGTTTCACAAGAAGCTACTAGGCTACTGTCAGAGGCTACTAGGATTACTACTTGAAGCGTTCTGGGTCAGTTGTCAAATAAAATTACACCTGCTGGCCCAGAAAAATTAAGGATTACTAAAAATAAATCACGTCAGATACAAACAGAAAATTCAATCCTTCCAAAAAAGGAAAAATGTGTGAAGTTATATGCAAAGCACGAATGGAGACAGTAATTGTGAAATATAACACATATTCAGAATTCAGAATTTTGTACATAAGGTACACTTACAATGGAGTGCACGTGATTAATGTTTATGACGAAATTTGCCTATTCACCTATAGCGTTTCAGTTGAAAAGCTGCTGGATAAGTATTTGTTTTTATCTTTTACAAATTATACCCAAGGATTTTAATATTAAGTGGAAAAGCCGTATAGTGGATGGTCGGTGACGTTTGATTACTACAGAACGATGTTACGTTACTACAAAACGACTCGAACCCTAATCTTCATGCAGTTGTATCCAATGGTAATTCAAAAGGGGCTTTAAAAGTGCATTGCCGCTTAAATCACAAACTGCCATCTATTTATTTTAGTCATCGTGGAAGAAATGAAGAAAATGCACGTGTTAGCCTTGTTTCAGCAGTGACCGGTACATTAATGAAAAATAAGGAAAATTGTGTGTAACGTTGGATTAGGTTTCATACCTTAGATTAAAAATGATGGAGGAAACATTGCACCTTCCATTCTTGAAAAGTTTGGATGGTGAACGAGGCCATAGAAAAAGGGTAAGCATTGGGAAATAGCCACTGGTTATTGTAGCCCATGTGTTTTTGAAAGACCTAGAAGATGCCTTACGTGGGATGAGTGCAGATGAGGCTTTATAACAAGTTTCTCAAGAAATATCAGCAAAATTTTTGACAAGCTACCTTTTTCCATTTTGTATAGGGGTTAGGAAAATGAAACTTGATCAATCCCTGAAGTTTTTTATTTTATTAACCTAACCTCTGTCCAAGATAGCAAAAAATAGCTTGCCTAGGATTTTACCAAACCATTTGCAGCTCTCATGTATTTTGTGGTGTAATTTTTAAGTTCAGCCCCTCCCCATTCCTTATTCAACAAAGCTTTGCACAGCCTTGGAAACTAAACACTGCTTTCCAGTTTTTTGTTTAAAATAACCTATTAAGTTACATTTCCACATCTTTGGCCAAGTTTTCATTCCTTAGGCTGTCATGAAAAGGTATTAATAGCTCAGTAGCCTAATAGCCTATGCAAATTTTCGATTTAGGCCTACCAAGACAAACAAACCAGATATGCTAGTGTGTGTTTATAAGAGGACTAAATATCCTAGCTTTCTTTAGTAAAAACAAAAGGTAGGTCTAGGGTAATTGCTAGCAGTATGATAAAGCCTATTCCTGGACCTACCCATTTAGCCTAAATGATAATAGCCTAGTGGGTTTACTTGTCTGTTTTATGCAATGGTTGTTAAACTACTTCTTATCCACTGATAATTTGGATTCATTTGCAAAATTTGCTTATTATGGCACTTGGTATTAACCAAGTGACATATAGCAGTCACCAATTCTGTCGGTCTGTCTGTCTGTCGGTCTGTCCCAGTTTTGCTACTTTAGGCACTTCCAGGTAAGCTAGGATGATGAAATTTGGCAAGCGTATCAGGGACCGCACCAGATTAAATTAGAAATAGTCGTTTTCCCGATTTGACCATCTGGGGGGGAGTGGGGGCCCAGTTAATTCGCAAAAAATAGAAAAAATGAAGTATTTTTAACTTATCAGCGGGTATTTGGATCTTAATGAAATTTCATGTTTGGAATGATATTGTGTCTTAGAGCTCTTATTTTAAATCCCGACCGGATCTGATGACATTGGGGGGAGTCAGAGGGGGAAAACCTAAAGTCCCGGTTTTGCTACTTTAGGCACTTCCAGGTAAGCTAGGACGATGAAATTTGGCAAGCGTATCAGGGACCGGACCAGATTAAATTAGAAATAGTCGTTTTCCCGATTTGACCATCTGGGGGGGGGGGGGAGTAGGGGCCGGTTAATTCGGAAAAATAGAAAAAATGAAGTATTTTTAACTTATGAGCGGGTGATTGGATCTTAATGAAATTTGATGTTTGGAATGATATTGTGTCTCAGAGCTCTTATTTTAAATCCCGACTGGGTCTGATGACATTGGGGGGAGTTGGAGGGGGGAAACCTAAAATCTTGGAAAACACTTAGAGTAGAGGGATTGGGATGAAACTTGATGGGAAAAATAAGCGCAAGTCCTAGATACATGATTGACATAATCGGAACTTATTTGTTCTCTTTGGGGTAGTTGGGGGGGGGGGGAGTAAGTCTTAAAAATTAGAAAAATGAGGTATTTTCAACTTGCGAATGGGTGATCGGATCTCAATGAAATTTGATGTTTAGAAGGATATCGTGTCTTAGAGCTCTTATTTTAAATCCCGACCAGATCTTGTGATGGGGGCGGGGAGTTGGGAGGGGGAACCTAAAACTTGGAAAACACTTAGAGTGGAGGGATCGGGATGAAACATGGTGGGAAAAATAAACACAAGTCCTAGATAGATGATCGACATAAACGGAACGGATCCGCTCTCTTTTGGGTAGTTGGGGGGGGGGGGTTAATTCTGAAAAATTAGAAAAAATGAGGTATTTTTAACTTACGAACGGGTGATTGGATCTCCATGAAATTTGATTTTTAGAAGGATATCGTGGCTCAAAGCTCTTATTTTAAATCCTGACCGGATCTGGTGACATTGGGGGAAGTTTGGGGTGGGGAGACCTAAAATGATGGGAAACGCTTAGATTGGAGGGATTGGGATGAAACTTGGTTGGAAAAATAAGCAAAAGTCTTGCATACGTAATTTACATAATTGGAACGGATCCGCTCAATTGCGGGGGGGGGGGGGGTAATTCTGAAAAATAAGAAAAATAACATATTTTTAACTTACGAAGGAGTGATCGGATCTTCATGAAACTTCATATTTAGAAGGACCTCGTAACTCTGATATCTTATTTTAAATCTCAACCGGATCAAACGTAATTGGGGGGGGGGCAGTTGGGGGGACCGGAAATCTTAGAAAATACTTAAAGCGGTGAGATCAGGATGAAACTGGATGGGAAGAATAGAAACCTGTCTAAGATACGTGACTGACATAAGTGGACCGGATCTGCTCTCTTTGGTGGAATTGGGAGGGGGGAGGTAATTTTGAAAATTGAGGTATTTGTAACTTATGAAAGGGTGGCCAGATCTTAATGAAATTTGATATTTAGAAGGATCTTGTGCTATAAAGTTTAACTTTAGGTTCTGACCTTCTCACAAGTGCCAAATGAGCTCTTGGCTCTTGGCTCTTCCGACCCTTTACCATATGAGCTCTCGGCTCTTCCGACCTCGTCCAAATGAGCTCTTGGCTCTTCCGACCTCGTACCATATGAGCTCTCGGCTCTTCCGACCTCGTCACAAGTGCCATATGAGCTCTTAGCTCTTGTTTTTTTGGGGTTTAATTCTCATCAAGGTAGCCTGACTATCTTGTCTATGGGCTCTTCTAAAGGAGTATCAAAAGATTAGGCTAGTACCATTTGACTCCCAAATGTAATGGCAGGGCCATTTAGGACAGAAGGGTTGTGTGTAACTGCAGCAAGCTGCTCCAGGAACCACAGCCAGGGCTTCTGCATTTTTTTTTTATATTCATGTTTAAGTTGGGAGAGGGCAGCATAATTAATCATTTAGGTCTAAAGTAAGAGCTTTTAAGATGAAAATATGCTAAAAAAAATACTTTTGCTTCATAATATGCAACATAAATGCAGCTAACACATTTTACACTCTGTCCTGCTATAATTTACCCCCCCCCCCCTACATGTGTTTAAATATACAGCCAAAATTGAAAATTTTCCATGTATTATCCCAATGCATCTCTCTTGTTTCAACCCATGGTTGAATAATTGTAGCTAACATATTCATAATTTTGGCTATATATTTGCATGTTAAGAGGGTTAGGGGTAAAGTATAGTAAGGTTGCATGTAGAATATGGTAGCTACAAGTTATTCTGCATATTATGAAGTAAGAATGATTTTCTTAACATGTTTCCTTCTCAATAGCCTCTAATCTAGATCTAAACCTAATTAATTTTGCCCTGGGTACCACCAACCCTAGGAATGGGTTGAGTTCACAACAAAATATAAAAGCCAGGATGACTGGTATCTTTATATTAGAATCTGATAAAATAGGGACAGTCTTTTTGTTAAAATTGTCAGTTTTACCCCATGTTAGAATGATTCAAATCAATTGCAGGAACAGAAAATATTATCTAGATTCCTGAAAACCTTCCATTTGGATTCCCTGGAATTCCAAATAATAAAGATACCATCCCTAAAATTTTTGTTTTAGAATGTGAAGGTAAAGTTAATGTTTTTACATAATCTACATAAATATTTGAAAAGATTAGACTTTTAGCCCATTGGTAAATCTCTGAATTGATAGAAAAAGTGGTTTGTAAACTTGAAATCATTTGTGTAATATTAGTTATTTTTGCTATTTGACCTTATGAATCACAAAATAATGCCAGTTCAAACAAAAATAATTCATAATTATTGTTGGGCTGTCACATAGTTTTGTAAAAATTAAAAAAAATTATGTATAATAGGGTTAGTATAAATAGAGATAAAAAAAATATAAATTATAATCTAATTTATAATAGTTTAAATGAAAAATTGGCTCAAACTATGTATATTAACAACACTAAAGAATATTAAGAAATTTTTCATAATTGGTTCAATCCAAGTTTGTTCAGTTTTTGGATTAGCAATACAGAACAATGTTTCCAACAAAATATTTTCTTGACCTGTTTTATTATAATTGTTCTAACATGGGGTACAAATAAGAATTTAAAATAAAACACTGCTTCCATCTTGCTAGATTCCACTATGAAAATAAAAATCATCCTGCCTTCTGTATTTCTACTTTGTCTTGTTGTATGTATTTTACTCTTACTGGACATTGTTTATAAATGAGTTTTTTTTAGTCTGTATCCCCATATATATTGGTAATTTTTATAGAATTTGTCCTAAGGAGCATAACTAAGGCAATAAGAGAACATAGAATCAAATGCAGGAGTAAAATTTCCTAGACTTAGATTATATTGATGACTTAAGCATCCTGGATGAAACTTTTAGCAAAACAAATGAATGTTTTAGTTGTTTTAGTTGAAAAATGTTTAGGAGAATAGGAAAAAAAAGTCTAGAATTCAATATCAGAATATTGGAAGCTACAGTGATGACAGGGGTCAAGTATGATTCTGTAGCATGGGAACTCAAAAAAAGGGAGGATGATTTGCTAGATGTTTTTCATAGAAATTGCTTACAGAATGGTAACTCACTGACTATCTTGAATAGTATGCTTTATGAAAGATGTGGTTTGGTCATGCTTTCTAGGGTTATAATGAGGGCTTGGGGAATTTCCATGATTTGCAATATCCCAGGAACTGCTAAGGGTATTCAGTTGAAACTTTCAGAAAATATTAATGGGGATGTTGATCTTAATTAAAAGGCACTATATGCAACCAGGATGTCAACATATCTACAATATAACAGGAACAGTTATGTGTATTAAGTAGGGATTTTTGGGAAATGTTGAACCAAATCAAAAGACACTGTGCAAAGTAAGATATATTAAAAAAAAAATAGCTAGCATAAGCCCAACTTGGCTGAATTCATGTTTCTGAGTCAAAACAAATTAACATCAAAATTATAATTAAACTAATACACACCATTTATATATTTCTGTAATATCAGGGACAAAAGTTAATTTTTCATGTCTTGAAGACAAGGAAAATGGGGGACAATAGACAAGATATGATATTCATCACAAAAAATTACCAAAACAAGCCTTGAAGAGCCAAACTCAAAATCAGTAAATAAAAACATGACAATAAAAGATCACAAAAAAACAAAACTAAAAAAACTGATAAAGAATGCAAAAAAAATTCAGAATGATCAAATCATTCTCCAGCCAATAAATTAAACCAGGAAAGGCCAAAATAAGGTAAAATAGATGAAAACTGGTTGGAATTAATCAGATGGTAGAAAGAGGAAAACAAAATAGGCAATACAAAAACATGGGCAATATCAGTACCAAATAATAAAAAAGGGAAAACAACAGAATATTTTTTCAGTAATGAAGTAGACATAGAGTGCAGGGCTATTTTGAAGATGAATTTTTTTTTCCTTTCAATTTTTCCCTTTGGATGCCAGGGTGCCAAACTGAACAAGCATATTCAAGATGCAGGTGGACAAAGGAAGTATAGATCCTAAAGGAAAGGGGAACACTAAAATTATTTAGAAACTTAAGGAAGGATATGGATGCATAAGCTCTATGGATGTATCTTTAATATGAATATCTCACTTTAAATTAGAAGAAATTGTGATGTCAAGTAATTTGAAGGAGGATACAAAAATTTCAGGAGGGATAGGATTGAGAAAACAGGGTTGGGATTTAAGGAAGTTTACTAGCATTATCATTGATTTAGAGGTGTTTACTACCATGTCTAAGTCCAAAGCATCATTTGCTTTCTTATTGAGGATGCTCATTGGGCTGTTTATGAATTTTCTAAAGCAGGTTTCAACAATAAATTTCTATCTGTTAGGAAGGCTGTTACTCATTTGCAAGGCTGTTACTCATAACTGAATAAGAATCGGACCTATGAAAGCATCATGGATACTCCACTATGTACAGGGAGAAGATTAGAATAATTATTCTAGCATTTGACTACCTGTGACTACTTGATAAGAAGGAAGCAAGCAATTTAATTGGGCAGCAATCAGTATTGAATTCAGTGATATGTTTCTCAACTCTCTTTCAACTTTTTGTTTAAATGAAATTTAAATTTAGCCAGCAGTTATGTTTTCAAGAATTTAGAGTTGATAATGGGAAGTAGAAGTGGATTTGAGGTTCCTGAGATGCCTCAGGTCATTAAGAGGTAGGATTTTGAATGCCTTCAAAACAAGGCTGTCTGTCTTGTATTTGCAGAAATTGCCCCAGACATGATAATCTTATTGAAAAGGACAGACACGATCTTTGAAAGGAAGCCATTGAAAGGACTAATATGAGGAAATGGGGTATCCAAAGGGTATCCCAGTTTCCCCTTTACTTAGTTTCCCACTCTGAGAGGATTTCCTTCTCTGAGGGAGGAATAGAAGGGAAAAAAGCAGAAAATCATCCATTGGGAATTGATAAGACAATGCTGGATAACCTTGGATGATGGAAGGAAGGAGCCTGTTTAGATTATTGGCTGGTTAGATTATTATTTGCTGGTTAGATTATTTGCTGCTCTAACCAGCAAATAGATTATCAAACAGTTCGTGGTAATGAACTGTAGTAAGGAGCGACCCGGCTCAATAGTAACCAAAACTCTAAAAAATGGAATTTTGATACCAATAGCTATATCGAAAGAATCGCATTTCAATGCTGGTTTTAAATATATAAGTTTCATCAAGTTTAGTCTTACCCATCAAAAGTTACGAGCCTGAGAAAATTTGCGTTATTTTAGAAAATAGGGGGAAACGCCCCCTAAAAGTCATAGAATCTTAACGAAAATCACGCCATCAGATTCAGCGTATCAGAGAACCCTATTGTAGAAGTTTCGAGCTCCTATCTACAAAAATGTGGAATTTTGCATTTTTGCCAGAAGGCAGATCACGGATGCGTGTTTATTTTTTTTTTTTTTTTTTTATTTTTTTTTTTTTTTCAGGGGTGATCGTATCGACCCAGTTGTCCTAGAATGTTGCAAGAGGGCTCATTCTAACGGAAATGAAAAGTTCTAGTGCCCTTTTTAAGTGACCAAAAAAATTGGAGGGCACCTAGGCCCCCTCCCACGCTAATTATTTTCCCAAAGTCAACGGATCAAAATTCTGAGATAGCCATTTTATTCAGCGTAGTCGAAAAACCTTATAACTATGTCTTTGGGGACGACTTACTCCCCCACAGTCCCCGTGGGAGGGGCAACAAGTTACAAACTTTGACCTGTGCTTACATATAGTAATGGTTATTGGGAAGTATACAGGCGTTTTCAGGAGGATTTTTTTGGTTTGGGGGAGGGGTTGAGAAGAGGGGGATATGCTGGGGGAACTTTCCTTCGAGAATTTGTAATGGGAGAAGAAAATTTCCATGAAGGGAGAGCAGGATTTACTAGCATTATTTGGTAGGTCAGTTTAGATATAAAAGTTTAAATATTTCAACTTTGGGCCAATCTATGGCGAACATACAGATGGAAGCTCCAAAAATCACCCCAAAAATTGACCACGTGCCTGAAATTAGATTGTGCATATTAAAATGTGCATATTTGTTCAGTTGAACATCACTTTCATGATGCCCCGGAAATTTCGCCTTGACACGTTAAGCCGTTCCAAAAATATTGTTGATGTGTGCATTTGACACCCTTTTCATCTTAATACTCTAAGCTTTACACGTGAAATTAGCTACACTTTGATTTATGATAATATTTGCTTGTGTTAATTTTGAGATGATTATTGATCTTAATTTTTTTACTTAATTATTACTAACAATTAATAATTAATTATTCATGAATTAATTATTGTGGAGAGACAAAATAAAACATGCATTAATTCAAAAACGTTCAGAAATTAAATAAAAGAAAAATTAAACGGAAAGTAAGGAGCGACATTAAAACTTAAAGCGAACAAAATTATTCCGTAAATGAAAGAGGTTGTCCCCTGCGCAACTCCTCACTCTTTACACTAAAGTATTTTTTTAATTTAAAAAGTACAGCTGGAAAATAATAACATGCATTACTTCAAAAACGTTCAGAAATTAAATAAAAAAAACAAGTTTTTTAAACTGCAAGTAAGGAGCGACAGTAAAACTTAAAACGAACAGAAATTACTTCGTATATGAAAGAGGCTGCTTCCTCATCAACGCCCCGCTCTTTACGCTAAAGTTTGACTCTTTCTCTCAATTCTTCTTTCTAAAACAGTAAAAAACTTTAGCGTAAAGAGCGGGGCGTTGATGAGGAAGCAGCCTCTTTCATATACGAAGTAATTTCTGTTCGTTTTAAGTTTTACTGTCGCTCCTTACTTGCAGTTTAAAAAACTTGTTTTTTTTATTAGATTGTTTGCTGGTCAGGAATTATTTTCCTGGGAAAGAAAACATATTTATTATTTAACTTTTGGTCAAAAGTTGCAATTTTATCATCAAGATTTTGCATATTGTAAACATTAGGCCAATCTTCAGCATTCGGCCACTTAAAAGAAAGAAGGCCAGAATTTTTAAGAGAGTGGTAAGAGCCATAAATTATTGAGAAGGAATGCTTGAAGTTTGGAGAGGGTGACAAAAGAAGGGGGAGATAACTCCCACCCAGGGAGCAAAGCTGGAGGAGAGGGCTAAAATTACTTGGATTATTTAGAATGATATCAAGAGAGGTGCTTCTACTAGTAGTTGGTGTATTAACTATTTGCTTTACTATAAGTAAGGAGCAATTTGAATCCATCTTGAGGTCATTATCATCACTAACTGAACAAAAGTATCAAGCATTTGGATTGTTGCAAGTAACAAATTCAGCTTTTGTCTTCTATTGCTGGATACATTTATGTTTTGCATCAATATTTTGATTTGGTATATAATAGAAGATGGTTACTGCAATTATAATAAAGGGACAGGGGAGCACTTTTGGTCCAATTCTTAGCCAAAGGATTTAACCGGATCTGGTGACATTGGGGGGGGGGGGAGCCGGGAGGGGGAAACCTAAAATCCTGGAAAACACTTAGAGTGGAGGGATTGGGATGAAACTTGGTGGTAAAAATAAGCACAAGTCCTAAATACATGATTGACATAACCGGAACGGATCCGCTCTCTTTGGGGTAGTTGGGGGGTGGTGGTGGTTAATTCTGAAAAATTAGAAAAAATGAGGTATTTTTAACTTACGAACAGGTGATCAGATATCAATGAAATTGGATATTTAGAAGGATATTGTGTCTCAGATTTATTATTTTAAATCTCGACTGGATCTGGTGACATTGGGGGGGGGGAGTTGGGAGGGGGAAACCTAAAACTTGGAAAACACTTAGAGTGGAGGGATTGGGATGAAACTTGGTTGGAAAAATAAGCACAAGTCCTAGATACATGATTGACATAACCCGAACAGATCCGCTCTCTTTCGGGTAGTTGGGGGGGGGTTAATTCTGGAAAAATTAGGAAAAATGGGGTATTTTTAACTTACAAACGGGTGATTGGATCTCAGCGAAATTTGATATTTAGAAGGGTATCGTTTCTCAAAGCTCTTATTTTGAATCCCGACTGGATCTGGTGACATTAGGGGGAGTTTGGGGTTGGGTGAACCTAAAACCATGGAAAACGCTTAGATTTGAGGGATCGGGATGGAACTTGGTGGGAAAAATAAGCAGAAGTCTTAGATACGTGATTTAAAAATAGTTGGAACGGATCCACTCTATTGGGAGGGGGGGGGGGTAATTCTGAAAATTAGAAAAAATTACGTATTTTTAACTGATGAAGGAGTGATCGGATCTTCATGAAACTTCATATTTAGAAGGACCTCGTAACTCAGATCTCTTATTTTAAATCTCAACCGGATCAAGTGTAATTGGGGGGTCAGTTGAGGGGGGGGGCGGGGGTGGAAATCTTAGAAATACTTAATGTGGTGAGATCAGGATGAAACTGGATGGGAAGAATAGAAACCTGTCTAAGATACGTGACTGACATAACCGGACCGGATCTGCTCTCGTTGGTGGAGTTGGGGGGGGGGTAGTTTTGAAAATTGAGGTATTTGTAACTTACGAAAGGGGGATCAAATCTTAATGAAATTTGATATTTAGAAGGATCCTGTGCTTTAAAGCTCTAATTTTAAATTCCGACCAGATCCTGTGAGATTGGGGGGAGTTGGAGATGGAAACCGGAATTCTTGGAAAACGTGAAAATTGGAGTATTTTTATCTTACGAATAGGTGATCGGATCTTAATGAAATTTAATATTTAGAAGGAATTCATGTCTCAGAGCTCTTAATTCAAATCCATACCAGATCTTTTGACGTTGGGGGGAGTTGGAGGGGGAAATACTTGGCGTGGAGGAATCGGGATGAAGCTTGGTGGATAAAATAAGCAAATGTCCTTGATACGTGATTGACTTAACCGTACTGGATTCACTCTCTTTGGGGGAGTTGGGGGGTTGGGTTCAGTGATTTGGCGAGTTTGGTGCTTTTGGACATGCTAGGACAATGAAAATTGGCAGGCGTGTCAGGGAGCCACACAAATTGACTTGATAAAGTCGTTTTCTCAGGTTCGACCATCTGGGGGGCTAAAGGAAGAGGAAAAATTAGAAAAAAATAGGTATTTATAACTTACGAGTGGGTGATCGGATCTTAATGAATTTTGATATTTAGAAGGAAATCGTAACTCAGAGGTCTTATCTTAAATCCTGATCGGCATTAAACCTCTGATTTTCCTTTTAAATCAATCTATTGATTCTTAGAATTTTGTTAGAGCTCATACCATATGATCTTTTGGCCCTTAGCTCTTATTTCATAATTAAAAAAAATATGTTAAATAATATCTTGAATTGTGGGGATTTCCAGGATTAATATCATTATATTCAACATTCAGGATACTTTCACTAAGTCTTTCCAGTCATCTAAAATTACTGTAGTGATTTTTTTTTCAGTTTTTAAAAATAAAACTACACTTTTCAAAACACATATGCATATAGTTTTAATAAAACACAAATGACATAATAGTCTTTACAAGGCTTGCAGGTGTGTGTGGGGGGAGGCAGTAACCTAACTTGTATTTGTAGTAATTTCTATTGGTTTTAATTTTGACTTGATTCGTATTAATTTCTTTTTACTCATTTAATTTCTAATTGTTTTAGGATTTATATATTCATTTAGGATTTAAATTAGGATCTAATTGTTTTCGGACTTAAATATGTCAGTATCTGAATATCTGTGATGTGATAATTCATTTTAATTTCTGTTCATTTGGCTTCTCATTTACTCTTTGATGGTAATTTTTGGCTGTTTAAGTTTGAATTATCATAGAGCTTTATTTCTGCTTGTCTCAAGTTTAATAAGGCTCTTTACTCTTTGCAGAATTTTCCAATAGGTTTTCTTTTTATTGATCTATAGAGAAAAGGCTTATACATACATTACTTGCACAAGAGGAAAAATTAATTTTCGTCACTATCAGTTATAAATGATCGAGAATAAAAAAAAAAACCTAACACAAACTAATTTTTGAAGAAATTTTACTTTCTTGGAGTCAAACACATTTTTTAAGAACAAAGGAAAAAAGACTCCTTAGAGAGAATCAAACTGTAGTGGTAAAGAACTATAAATAAGGAGCAAGGTGGCTGAATATTAACCAAAACTAAAAAACAAAAAGTTTGATACCAATAAATATATAAAAAGAATTGGTTTTCTTGTGATTCCAAATATATAAATTGATGGAAATGTGATTCCATCAAATACTAAGAGCCTGAGAAAATCTGCCTGATTTTCGAAGAAGAGGGGAAAATCCCCAATATTTGGTATGGGGAAATATGCATATATTTTTCCGGGAGGGGAATTTTCCATGGGGAGGGATGTTTCCAGGGGGTGAACTTTTTAGGGGAAATTTTACACTGGGAGAACTTGACAGAATTCCTATACAAAATTCTTGTTGTTTGTCTTGCTTAGTCTTTGCCGACTCAATTTTATGCGTGGAGATGTTAGGAGTAATTGTCTGGGGTAAATTATCACTGAGATTGAATTGTTTAGAGGATCTTTCTGTGGAGAGGGGGGATTTTTTCCATGGAGATGGAGCAGGATTTCCTGGCACCATTTAAAAAAATGATCGGAAATTAGCTAAAAAAAAAAACAGTCTTTTTAACTGAAAGTAATGAGCAACATTAAAACTTAAAATGAACAGAAATTATTTTTATGTATGACAGGAGTTGGCCCCTCCTGTCATATATAAATTAGCTATTAAATAAAATTTGCTTAAAAAAACCCAGTCTTTTTAACTGAAAGTACTGAGCAACATTAAAACTTAAAATGAACAGAAATTATTTTTATATATGACAGGAGTTGGCCCCTCCTCAACACTTTGCTCTTCATGCTAAAGATTGGATGTTGTCCCAGTTCTTCAAGAAAGACTGACAAGGGTCGTTTAATTAGAAAAATAAGAAGCTTCTTTAAAAGTACCAAAAACCTTTAGCGTGAAGTGTGAGATTTTGAGGAGGAGGCAACATCCCTGAATAAGAATTTGATGCAACTTGACCAAGGGTGTTTTTTTTTCTGAGTCTGCCACCGATGAAAAATAATACAATATTGGCTACCATAGATGGACTTTTAAGTGTGTGGTGCAAGCCCAAAAGATTATTATTCCTACTGTAGTTGACCATATATACAAGTTCAGTCCTGCCATGGAATGTAACTATGCTCACCTCTTATAGTCTTTGGTCGATAGTATAACTTAGAATTCTATCTAATCTTGGAGATTTAGAAATGTTTTGCCTGAAATTTAGATGACCTTTCCTTTTTCTAGAAACTTCAGCTAAAAATGAGTGATTCTAGAAGATATAACAAAGGTTAAATGGTTAATGGTTTAAGCTTTGTTCTAGATTTAAATTGATATTAACATTCCAGAAATATCTCAAATAAAATGTCAAACTCTTCACCATAGGCTATATTAGCCAACGTTTTATAAATTACCCTAATAAAAAAAAACAAAAAAAAAACACTGACATAGCTGCATACAAGTAGCTGATCTGAAATCCAGCATAGTCAGTTTTTTTTTTTTTTTTTTTTTTTTTTTTTTTTTTTTTTTTTTTTTTTTTTTTTTTTTTTTTTGAAGGTCGATCCTCTTAATTGCAAACAAGTTCAATTGGCTAGTTATAATTGAAAAGCTGTTAGATGATGTTTATACCAAATTGACGACTATACATAATACTTTGAAACTGAACATGCTACTCAGCTTTCAGGATTTCATTTGTTTTTCAAGACATTGAAAGATTTCTAGAAAGCAATTATTTGTTTCTTGTTTACCTAAGTAGTTAAAAAAAAGACAAACATGACATCGAAACTGTTTTGTGCAGTTAGAAGGCTGCAGCATCCCTTCCTCAGCTATAAAACTTGAGACCAGTCCCCTGTGTGTGCTTAGTTAAGAGACAAGGTACTATCTATAAGAAAAGTTCTAATAGAGCAGAATTTGCTTCATGTGTCGAAGTAAAAGAAAACAAGAGAGAAATGACCAAAGCAAGCAAGACAAACTTTCAACAATTTTCAAACAAGAAATCTATCAAGCATAAAAATGCTCAATAAAAATGAAACCAATTAGTAAAACATAATAGTCATACATTTCGTGTCCAGAACTAATAATGAACTTTGTACAATTAATGAAATAAAAAGCAAAAGAAGGGAGGGGAGGGAGATAATATAGTATTTATGAAGAAATGGCTCGTGTGTTCCAAGTTAAAAAATGTAACAATCAAAACCTTTGGAATTAGAAACATAATATAAGTCAGATTCATTATGAGTGACAAAAACAATAAGAAATATTGATAACTAAAAAAAGGATTCTCTGAAATACTAAATTAAGAAATAGAGCTCAGAAATTGAAACACTCTAAAACCTGGAGTTCGAGAAACGCCTCAAATGGGCCAAAAACAAAAATGGCAATATGACAAGAGGGAATAGTTATTGTCACATAACACAATCAACTAAGAAAGAGCCAAATGAGTTATTTTTTGGTTCAAGACCTCTATCAGGACATATTTAGGTGAAACAGATTTGAAACTTCTAAGTAATATCATGGATTGGGAAGTAAGTTGGGATTACTGTGGAAGCTAAGGAGTGGAGTTAGATTCTAGTGGGGCTGTGAAATTGGGGGGGGGGAATGTCCCCAGTGCAAAGAATGGGAGTGGCGGACCTAGCAAAACAAAAGCAAATTTGTTATTTCTAAGCACTGCACAAGTAATGCTTATACAATAGCTGGCAAACCAATCATTTTATCCCCCCCCTCCACATTTTTAGTCTTCATTGTTGTTAATAGTTTTTTATTTATCATTGATAATAGCAATGCAGTGTTGTCTATATTTTCATGCTGATATTATTATTCTAGTTTCTGTTTATATTAGCAGTGCCATCAGTGACAATCATATGCAATTAGATCTGATATCTTAACCTTTTAAAAAAGATGATTAATACTTCTGTCAGAGTTGTTTTGTAGATGACAAATTTACTTCACATTTTTATGAGAAATTGTTGTAGATTTTTATATTCAGTAACCCCAATTTAGGGTTTTTGTTCTCTTAAACCCCCTGCTATGGTTCAACTTGGAGTAATTACGTTTCGTTGCAGTTTATGATGTATATTATTTGTTTATTCAGCTTTGATGTATAGAGACGGATTTTTTGTATGCATAAATTAAATCTATTACTTTTCGATTTTAAAAGTATTTTTTATCTGTTTATATTATTTCTGAAAATGTTTATACTTTCTTTTTCAGCTGTTCACAAATGAATCTGAAATCATGGACCTTGTTAATGAGTTTGGTGATTTTAACAATATATTATTAAATGATTTATTTGATGGAGAAGATGAAGGTAGTGAAGATGGACTTTCATGGAATGAACTTGAAGATATTGCAAGGTACTCTTTCTTCTGACAGCCTAAAAGTTAATAAAAAAAAATCTGTTGCAACATAAAGCTGTAGTAGGCCACCCAGGAGGACTGATCTGTGTTAGGATCTTGGCTAAATTTAACTTAAGTGTTGCCACTACTTGAGTGATCATGACAGGCATGTTTACATTATAGTTCTCATAAAGTTTTAACAATTTAAAAATAATTCTAGGCTGGACTCCCTCAATTCTTCCTAAACAAATGAACACGCACCCGTGATTAGTCTTGTGGCAAAGAATACGAAGTTCCACATTTTTGTAGATAGGAACTTGAAACTTTTAGAATAGGGTTCTCTGATATGCTGAATGCGATGGTGGGATTTTCGTTAAGATTCTATGACTGTTAGGGGGTTTTCCCCCCTATTTTCCAGAATAAACCAAATTTTCTCAGGCTCGTAACTTTTGATAAGTAAAACTAAATTTGATGAAACTTATATATTCAAAATCAGCATAAAAATACGATTCTTTTGATGTATCTTTTAGTATTAAATTTCGTTTTTTAGAGTTTTGTTTACTATTGAGCCGGGTCGCTCCTTACTACAGTTCAATACCCTGAACTGTTTGATGATACACCCTGCTAGAGGAGGTCTATCAAGAAGGCGCTTGAAAGGGGATTGGTAGAAAGACTTCAGTTTGTTGTTGTCCAAAACTAACTGCTCAAGCTCTGCCATATAGCAAGTGGTACAGTATCTATAAGAACTACCTTGAAGATATGGGTTTGGCTTAAGGAGCAATTCTTTAAAAAGAAGCTGCCATAACTTCCGTTTTTCAGCTTCTAACCATACATTCAACCTTAAGATTTGCTCAGTTTTTCTTTGTTGTCAAATTGTAGTGTCAAAAGGAGGATATCAATGACCAACTCCTCTCTCTGAGCCTGGTAAAGAAGATCTCGAGTAAAAATAGCCTACTTCAGGTTTCTGATCATCTTCCCCTCAAAAAATAATTACTGGGCTTGTGTACAGGGGTTTATTTTCCCTTCTTAAAGGGTGGCTCAAAGAACAGCCCAGGGAAATTTCTCTCCCCTTTAAGAGTAGCCCAGGAATAATTAGACATAATGGCCTAAAACACGCTTTTTTGTTTCAGGGCCCCTTCTTACAACACTTTGTTCACCTATTACAGTTAATCACCTATATTCTCACTTACGGTTTACCCTTACATTATATAAACCCAATTTGTCAGCCTGGGCTTACAATTTACATATGACTTTAAGTTGTTTTGTTACCCATGCTTCCCGTAACAAAGCAATTTTCAACACACTTGTGCGAAAAATTGCAATCCCTGTAACTGATTTGGTAGATTTTTAGAACCCAGATTTTTTTGAAATTTCTGTCCCCTTAAAGGATAGCCCAGGAATAATTAGACATAATGGCCTAAAACACGCTTTTTTTTGTTTCAGGGCCCCTTTTTACAATGCTTTGTTCACCTAATATGGTTAATCACCTATATTCTTAATGTGGCCAGGCTTCGTCAGCCTGGGCCTACAATTTACATATGCCTCATAAGTTGCTTTGCTACCCATGCTTCCTGTAACAGAGCAATTTTTAACACACTTGAGCGAAAAACTGTAATCACTGTATGATTTGGTAGATTTTTAGAACCCATCCCTCCATCAGTCAAATTAGAAAGCCTACTTGCAAGATGTGCTTTCAACTTAAGATAATATTGCGACACTGTCTGTGACTCAATTAAGGGTTTTCCCCCTCTTCAATAATCTAGATTTCCTGTTTATAATTTTTTTTTGGCCAATGATTTTTTCCCTGTTTATTAAAAAAAGAAGAAATATTTAAATGGGAGAGGGGAGAATTTTCAATTTTTAGTCGTGGCTAGTTCACAGAAATGACATCCGTGATGCCAATCATCGTGAAAACAACCAGTTTAGTGTTTAAGGACATTTTATTTACCCAACTGGAATATGAGGTTTATTTATGGCTTTTGCTTACAGTAGTAGGGGACCTCTCTTGCGCCCGGGGCAAAATCTTGATTAGCCCCTTCTCCCACTGTGTTCCATAAATTTTCAGGCCAGATTTTAACAAAATTTGAATACAAAATATCACAAAAAAACATTAAAATTATTTAAATTTGGTCTACTTACTTTTATTTTAAAGAAATGCTGATGAAGATGTGGGAAAAATGAAACTTTCTATTTAATTTGCTTATACTTACTGCCAAATGGGCCCTCTACTTTATTTTAGTAGAAACAAAACTACAAAATGATTATAACAATTAGATTATTTATTTGAAATTTTGCTCCCCTAGACTATCCGCGACTGGGGCAAGTGCCTGTTTGTACCCCCCCACACTACACCCCTCCTAAAACAGCCCCTGTTGTATGGATCAGTTGACTTCTCATCTAGGAGGGGGAGGGGTTGCCTACTTGTAAAAAAGCGCGTGTCAGGCTACAGTTTTTTCAGTAGTTCTTAATATTGATATCAGTCCCCTCCCCTCTCTGTGTTTCTAATATGCTTTGTGTATTCATTTGCATTTTATTTGATCGTTAAAACGGAAATTGACTTTGTTTAAAAGAAGTATTCACTAGAAGGACTACTTTTATATAATGAGGTCAGACAGTAAAAAGTGACTCCGCCGACAAGATTCTGCAAAGGGAAAGGAATTTTGTGCGATTGAGTCGTACAATATATGATCTATGGCAGCCTGTCGTAATAGATGCTAAAGAGGAGAGAGGGGGGGGGGTCCGCCTAAAATACAGAGCAGTAGCTACTATGGATAAGTGGATGCTCTGATTACTGTGGAGGATAATGCTCCTTTCTCTTTGTTATTAAATTCCCAGTCTTCAGACCAAATCCAATGTTCTCTAGCTTATCCTTTTATTTTTAACTGACTAAATTTATTTTTATTTTGCTGAGAATTTCTTGTTGATGATTTGTTGTGTTTCATCCAAAAGTTTGAAAAAATTCTTTATTTAAAATGATGGGGTTTGGGAGATTTGGTTTGATGTCAGCAAAGGTTTTTGGAAAGAAGGAAATCTACGCAAAGATCACCATTTCTGATTCATAACCAATGTCTTACTACAGAGTAGCTATTAAACAGTGAAGCCATTATACATAGTTCCTATTTACAATAAAAATATGCTACTAGTGCTAACAACGCAGCACTAAGCTGCCTGAGGCCAACACAGCTCCCCCTGTATCCCAATTTGTTCAAAGCCCCCCTCTTGACATCCTCCCAGGAAGTTCCCAGTTTCCTTAATCTTTTCTTACGAGTTAATTCAATCTTGGGACAATTTGAGCATCAAAATATACTTGTAACACCAATTAACTAAGGATTACCACTCCTCTTTTTTCGCAGGGGGGGGGGAGTGACTAGAAGAACTGTCACTCTGTCAAACTGTCGTCTGTATTTACTCCTAAACAGAAAAACGTGAACTAATAAAAAACCTCAGAAATAATAGTTCTGAGGCAAAGTTTCTTTGCCGAAAAAATTTGAAGACATGGCACCCATTTGAAGACCCATAATTTGGGTCTAAAGAATGTTTTTTGATTTTCCCTTTCATGCTTAGCACCAAGTTTGAAAGCACAAGTAAAAATTCCAAACATACCCTCTAATACCACTATTGACAGAGAACTAATGTCAATGCTAATCATTTGCTTGATAACCGAGGACGACCTGCTTTTTGTTTAGCCCTAGACGGTTGTTCGAAAAGACCAATCTTTGGCAATCTGTCATTCTTCATCCCCAGAACGTGTCCAAGTAAAATATAAACATGGCAAATAGTCTGTCCACTGTATATTGCCCGTCTTTTATTAAGTTTGCTCAAATTGCTGACAGCCATTTCTTCATGGTTATTAATATGTATTTTAAGTTTGGAGAATATGTTTAAATTCATTTAAGCTTGGGAATTACTGGAAATGAACAAAACACTGGAAAGGACTGAAGTGTTCTCTTTGACAATATGGGTAATAGTCTATATATAGTAAAAGAAAAACTAAATTGGCTTTTACTTGTATGGCTTGTGAACAGCTCAATTTCTTTATGATTTTTCTTCAATAAGTCTAGCTTTCTAATCAAATTAGAATTTGAGATAAAATTTTGTCCACAGCTTTTGCCTGGTTTTCTAGTTGTTCCTTTTTTCATGTTTTATACCAAAGACTCTTGACCTATATATACATAAGGCCGTATGTGCTACTTTAAAAAAATATCTTTGCTTTTTCATTGACCATTTTTTCCTATTTGAAAATTTGAATTTTAATCATAATTTTAAAGAAGAACAATTTAAAAAAGAATTGCAAAAATTCCCAAATGGAGTAGCCTATTTGTTACAGGGCTTATGAACACCTCAGTTTGTTAATTTTTTTTTAATTAGATCTAGCTTCTTATTTGCTTTTATTGTGAATATTACTATTTTTTCCATTTTTAGTGGTCTACTAGATGGCTCAAATGAAGATGATTGGGATTTTATCTCGGATCCTTCTCTGGTAATATTTTTTTTCAATTAACTAAATAATTCTTTTTTTACTTCTTATGTTATTTTATTATTCTGACTGAAGAACGAAATGATTAAACTAACTGAAAATTAGGTGATCATTGATATTATCTCTTAGGAATCCTATTATTTATAAAAACAAATGTTACCAAGACAGCCAGACTAACTTGGACAGACCCTTTTGGTGTCGAAATTTCTGAAAAAGACTTGTTGGTTTAATGTACAGTTTTATGTCGATTTCATATCGTTTCGTAGTTATTTGTGCTTTAGTTTTGTTGTTAGAATTATAATTAAGTTGTGATTTCTTGTGGATTGATGCTGAAAATTCGTATCCTTGAAAGAATCAATTTGGCATGTATCTAGGAATTGTATAACTGTTTCCTATTATATATATATATACATATATATATATATATATATATATATATATATACATATATATATATATACATATATATATATATATATATATATATATATATATATACATATATATATATATATATATATATATATATATATATATATATATATATATATATATATATATATATATATATATATATATATATATATATATATATATATATATATATATATATAAGGCCACTCAGCGTGTTCCCAGGTGGCGATAGGGGAACGCCTTACAGATATGTAGGGTACCTCCTATGGAGGCATTGACCAAGGGGGTACCTTGACCCTGTGGATTCATAATAGAACATGGAGCACCCTTGCCCGGTGCCGTAAATACAGATTGAGGAGGAAGAAGGCCCCTCAATTGAACACTCAACGGGACCTACTGGAATGTGTACACTTCCCGTGAGTTACAAACCTTCTCCCAGTAATGGGTTATATTGCGTGGTGACGCACAACACCATCGTGGGAGGATCCTCTATAGGAGGACAACTGCGACAGGGTTTGAGATCCAGATATATGGACAGCGACCTCTGCAAACGGTTGCCTTGATCCTTTCGGGGTACTTTCCAGGAACAGTTGAATACTAAACTGGGAGTTTAAAATTTGACAATGTGGAAGATGGATGGAATAATTTTAGAAAAATTATTTGCGAAGTTGTTGACCGTATCTTAGGGGAGAAAGCAAGGAATGCAGCTAGGAATAATAGTGAAAAATCTTTATGTTTAATAGAGACGAGAAGGGGCTTTTATATGATTTTTCTGAATGATAGATAATATGAAAATAAAAGGAATGTAAAGAAAGTGGAGAAAGCATTAAAATATGAACTAAGAAGGTGTGAAGTGGAGTACATAGTTAAATTTGCTGAGGATCTGGAAGATGCACCTATACGGCATAATAGTAAAATATTGTACTGGCATGTTAATAAATGAGCGAGTTGTCAATCCGGACTTGTCCCAGTTAAGGAAAGGAACGGGGCCAAAACCGAGATAAAGTTGCAGGAAAAGATAAAGAGGAAAATTAAAAAGTTTGTGATACCTTGGATGTGAAGGAAGGTTTGTTTTATGAGAAAAAATCAGCAACAGTACTAAAAGGATTAAAAAATAATGAGAATCCAGGTGCTGGTAGTGAAAAAGTTTGAAAATGAAAAAATGAAAAAGTTTGTGATACCTTGGATGTGAAGGAAGATTTGTTTTATGAGGAAAAATCAGCAACAGTACTAAAAGGATTAAAAAATAATGAAAATCCAGGTGCTGGTAGTGTGGTAAATGAGTTTCTTAAATATGGTGGCTCTGAGGCTATAATAAAGTTACTGAAGATTATGAATGTTATTTTTGAAAAAGGGGAATTACCTAGCGATTTTAGGAAAACCTTAATTAAACCACTATTTACGAAAGGTGATAAGAGTAAGTGTGGTAATTATTTAGGCATTAGACTGGTCTTTGTAGGTAGTAAATTACTTAGTAATATGATACTTTTTAGACTGAGGGAGGCTATAGACAAAGTTATGAGAGAGGAAGAGTGCGATTGCAGGAAAGGTAGAGGATGTGTCGACCAAGTTTTCACTCTTAGGCTAATAATTGAGAAGTCCCTTCTTTGTCAAACACCTTTGGTCCTCAGTTTTATCGATTATGAGCAAGCTTTCGATTCTGTTGATAGAAGAGCGTTAGCAAAGGTCTTATCCTTATATGGTATACCAGACAAATACATTAAAGTGATTAGTGCCATGTACAAGAATAACGCTGCTGCGGTTAAGGTAGGAAATCGGCTTAGCAGCCGGTTTCGTGTTAAATTACGAGTTAAGTAGGGTTGTTTTTCTATCCCCATTTATATGGGTAATTTTGATGGACTTTGTCTAAAGGAGCACAGGAAAGGCAACGGGAGACTACGGAATCAAATGGGGAGGAAAAACTCTCCTGAACTCAGTTTATGCTGATGATTTAAGCATCCTAGATGAAAGTCTGAGCAAAATAAATGAACTTTTAGCGGATTTGCGAGTTCAGGGTGCTAGGATAGGTTTGAAAATTAATGTTAGGATGGCTAAGTCATTGAGGCTAAGAATAAGTGCAAACTGCAAACCAAGATTAGAACATTGGAAGCTAGAATGACGACTGGGGTCAAATATGGCTCTGAAGCATGTGCGTTCCGAAAAGCGGATGAAGATTTACTAGATGTTTTCCATAGAAATTGCCTACATATTGTTCTGGGTATCCGGTTGACTGACCGTATATCAAACAGTACTCTGTACGAAAAATGTGGTTCAATCCCGTTTTCTAGGGCTATAATGACAGAAAGATTGAAATGACTTGGGCACGTTCTGCGGATGAAGTATGACAAATTGCCGAAGATTGTCCTTTTTGGCCAACCAGCTATGGCTAAACGGAAAGAAGGTCGATGTCGTTTGGAGTGGGAAGGTGTCATAAAGCAAGATTTAAAGGAAATGGGAACTCTGATTATGGATTCTGCTGATTATCAAAATAAAATATATACCCTTTTAATGGATAAAAATACAAATATGTGTATTTATCTGTGATCCCACAGATAAATACACACAGTTGAGAAAACAATAAGAAATTTAAAAAGACAATAGACTAATCACCCCTCAAATGTTCAGAAAATTCTACCTCAAAGGTTGTTCAGCCTCAAAATTTTATGGTCTACCTAAAATCCATATGAAGGATACTCCGTTGCGTCCTATCGTAGCGTGTTATAATTCTTCAGTTGCAGGTGTAGGAAAGTTCTTAGCCAAAATTTTCAAGCCTCTTTTAACCACACAGGAATCTTGTACGAAAAAATTCCACAGATCTTGTTGACAAGCTGAAAAATCTAATTATAGCAGAAAAAACTTTCTTGTCTAGTTTTGATGTAGTTTCCATGTACACTTCATGCGATGTCCATAAATGTGAACAGGCCTTACAAGGAAAATTAGAAGAAAATTCTGCTTGGTCAAATTATAAAACCTTGGAAATTAACACAATAATGACGCTTGTAGGTCTTTGCAACAAGTTCTTTTTGTATTTTATGGTCCGAGAAAAAAATTTCCTTCAGATTAAGACCCATGGGCACTGTTTTGTCTCCTTTTTTGGCATATTTTTACATGGATTTCATAGAACAATCTGCTTTGAATAGTTTCCCCTTAACATCAAAGAAAAAAATGGGGTTTGCCTAAAACTACACAGTTTCATAGCGCCAAGTATGATATTCAGGATAAACAAGCTGAAATGATTATTTGAAGATCCGATTTTTTTTTTTACGTCCGAATAATTTCAGTGCATAAAGATAGACTTGTATATTGTACGTAGTCCAAATAATCATTTCATACGACTTGCTAGTGACTCCAGATAAAATATTGTAAAGGAAATTTCAAAGGATTCAGTGAGTAGAAACTTCTACTATGCGTCAGGAAATGTTTTCTGCTACTTATTATTTATTACTTGTCTGGTCAGTCAAAAAATGACCACGAACATCTAATTAAAAACTGTTTTTGTTCCTGGTCTTATCTTAAGTCTATATCTGAAAACCACGATTTTTTTTTTGATGTTTTAAAACTATCAAGTTTATAGTGAAGTATCACATTTTTCATCAGTGTTAATACACAGAACCGTGAAATTAATCTAAAATAATTATTATAATTTAATAATATGAATAATATTACATAATATAATAATAACGTAATAATATAATATAATGTAATTATAATAATTTTATAATTAAATATTATAATTTAATTTGAAATAATCTGTTAGTCAAATTTGTCAACACTTTTTGTCAATAAAAATTTAAATATTAACAGTCTGTTGATTCCCAGAGACAAGTTCACCTCCAAAGGAGAGCTTCCATATGTTTTGCAGGGAAAGCCCTTTTTTTTCTTTTGTCGCCCGATGCCATCAAAAAGCACATAACTGCATATAAAGGTCCTTTTTGTTAAAAATAGCTTCTATTATTTTTCCTTATTATTTAGGATATACATGATTAATTTTCACTTAATCATTCAAACAATATGAAAGAAGATTGATTTATGTTTTACACATAGAAATTTGTCCCTCCTCATATGAATAAGTTGTTAAAGTTGTGTAACTGGGGATGCTAATGAGGAAAAGGGCGGCTAGTAGGACCTACTCTGTACGAAGTTGTTGAAGTTAAATATAGGGAATCAAAGCCCATTGGATCCAAAGATGTTTGTTACATTTCGTGCATTGTCGTGGCATAATTGGAAGTAAAAAGCGCCTCTGAGTAGGGAACATCGTTTGATAGAGAAATCGTTCTCTCATACCAAAATAATAATATACTGGACTAACATCATCCACTTTAAATTTCCAAGGTATTAGCTATACATGTGTGAGGTGAGGAAACGGAGATTCTTTCAAAGGTTATTTTATGATGTTAGTTTTAAAATTTTATTGATGAGAATTTTTTGGGTAAGTTTCGTTTTGTTTTTATTTGCTTTGTATTGTATTTTGCTGATGACGGCCGTTGCGTATATAGCCAAAATATCCACTTAGGTTCGAACCACTATTATTCACTGTCTTCAGACATTTCCTCGTTGTCTTCTGTTTTGTAAAATTGCTTATTACAATCAGTCCATCTGCATTTATCTGAAAAACTCAACTTTCTTGTCCGCTCAATGCTCTAACAAAGACACAGACTTGAACATCAAGAATGAATTGATGTCTTCCGATAATTTGTGCTGGCAACAGTGATTCATGCAATTTTTTTTTCTAAGTTCGCTTTTAGTTATGGGGTTGTATCAATTACTGACAAGTTGCGAGGCAATATTTTGTCTGTCTCAGTAAATTTCAGGATTTTTTTCAAAACCCAACTGTTATTTAATTTTATGATAAAGATTAAAAATACACACTAAAATGTATAATTTCAGATTGCTAATTCATACCGCGTGGCGCGTATAGATGATAAAATAATTTTAAGGAAGTCTTAATAGCCGTTACAAGTTCTACTAATGTCGTTACAATATAGAGATGAGTATTTTTATTTATTGCATAAATTCTCTTTTAGAGCGGGGGAGACACTGCTCTTAGTGGAATGTCAACTGATGCATGGTTGCCAATAAATAATAATGATTCTCCATGTCTTAATAACAGTATTCTGGTACCGGAAAATCAGTCAACAGTTGACAGTACTACTGATACAATAAGACCATCGTTGAAGCCAAAACTCACAACGTTTATATCTGCAGCTACTGATTCGAAAGTCAAAACAGGTAAGAATTGTTCTTTTCTCTCACTCAATGTCAGGTAGCGTCATTAGCGGAATTCATCAAACAAAGATTGAAATCTTTTCTTCTTAGTGCTCAAATCAGTGGTTTCTCGTTCTCAGAAAACCTTGCTACAGTTCTTCATAAGTTGTCTTTCAAACAGTTAGTGGTAACGAACTGTAGTAAGGACCGACCAAAATCGGAATTTTGATACCAATAGCTACATCAAAAGAATTGCATTTTAATGCTGATATATATATATATATATATATATATATATATATATATATATATATATATATATATATATATATATATATATATATATATATATATATATATATATATACATATATATATATATATATATATATATAAGTTTAATCAAGTTTAGTCTCACCCATAAAAAGTCACGAGCCTGAGAAAATTTGTTTTATTTTAGAAAATAGTGGGAAACACCCCCCCTAAAAGTCATAGAATCTTAACGAAAATCACACCATCAAATTCAACATATCCAAGAACCTTGCTGTAGAAGTTTCAAGCTCCCATCTACAAAAATGTGGAATTTTGTATTTTTTGCTAGAAGGTAGATCACGGATGCATGTTTATTTGTTTTTGTTCTTTTTTTTCCAGGGGGGATCGTATTGAACCAATGGTCCTAGGATGTTAAGAGAGGGCTCATTCTAACGTAAATTAAAAGTTCTAGTGCCCTTTTAAGTGACCAAAAAAATTGGAGGGTACCTAGGCCCCCTCCCACGCTAATTATTTTCCCAAAGTCACCGGATTAAAATTTTGAGTTAGCCATTTAATTCAACATAGTCTAAAAACCTTATAACTATGTCTTTGGGGACGACTTACTCCCCCACAGTCTCCATGGGAGCGGCTACAAATTACAAACTGTGACCAGTGCTTACATATAGTAATGGTTATTGGGAAGTGTACAGACATTTTCAGGGGGATTTTTTGGTTGGGGGGGGGGGTTGAGATTTGGTTGGGGGGGATATGTTGGGGGAACTTTTCATCGAGGAATTTGTCATGGGGAAAGAAAATTTTCGTGAACGGAGCGCAGGATTTTCTAGCATTATTAAAAAAAAAAAACAATGAAAAATAAATATCAAAAAGTTTTTTTTAACTGAAAGTTAGAAGCAGCATTAAAACTTAAAACGAACAGAAATTTTTACGCATATGAGGATTTCACCTCCTCTGAATACCTCGCTCTTTACACAAAAGTATTTTTAGTAATTTCAACTATTTATTCTACGGCCTTTGTGATTCGGGGGTCATTCTTAAGGAACTGGGACAAAATTTAAGCTTAAATGTAAAGAGCGAGGTACTGACGAGGGGGTGAACCCCTTCGTATACGTAGTAAAAACATACGAATACAGAAGTTCGTTACGTAAGCTAACTCGTAAGTTACGTATATCTTTTACTAAAAAAACACGTTCATAAGAAATTAAAAGTTCTAGTTGCCTTTTTAAATAACCAAAACATTGGTGGGCAACTAGGCCTCCTCCCCAGCTCTTTGTTTCTCAAAATCATTCGATCAAAACTATGAGAAAGCCATTTAGCAAAAAAAAAAAAATGCAAATTTCGTTTTAATTATTCGGAGAGCCAAAATCAAAACATGCATTGATTCAAAAACGTTCAGAAATTAATTTAAAAAAACAAGTTTTTTTTAACTAAAAGTAAGGAGCGACATTAAAACTTAAAACGAACAGGAATTACTTCGTATATGAAAGGGGCTGCTCCCTCCTCAACGCCCCGCTCTTTACGCTAAAGTTTTTTACTGTTTTAAAAATTAGAGTTGAGAGAAAGAGTGAAACTTTAGCGTAAAGAGCAAGGCGCTGAGGAGGGAGCAGCTCCTTTCATTTACGAAGTAATTTCTGTTCGTTTTAAGTTTTAATGTCGCTCCTTACTTTCAGTTAAAAAAACTTGTTTTTTTATTATTTAATTTTACATAAATAAAGACGAAAAGCTTTCTTGGGAATCATAGATCTATTAACAATAATAATCTATTTTTACCCTCTTAGCAAACACTAAAAATGCTGATAGAGAAATAAATAAAGAGGAAAAAGAAAACGCACATAATGTGCTTATTCGTTATCTTAACTCATGCACCCTCCCCCTCTTCTCAGTAAAAGTACTGATAATCTTCATATGTGTATACCAAGAAGAAAATACTCGTCGCTTGTGCTAAACATTTGACCCCCTCTATTCATGAAAACATCGGGGAGACAGTGTTAAAATGCAAGAAAAAGTTCCTTGTTTGAGCCTAAAACACACCTGCTCAGAAACACCACTTTCCCGAAAAAAAATCTTTTAGTCTGCTTTGTAAGATTGGGCTGCGCGCACAACCAGAGTGGGTGACTTCCGAGGCTTGGAAAGAAATGATTCTAGGCTTGTAAATGTCTCCTGAAACAATACTGACGTAATAATGAAAACCAAGATGTATGGGAAATTTCAGCTTTTAAAATAAAACTGACCAACAACAGATAATTTGGCGAAGACCTACGCAAATCCGTCGTAAAGGAACCCATAGTTGAAACTTTAATTGAAAATGGATCCCATTCCTGGCCTTTGTAGCTGCTCATCTCCTGCTTGGTTCATTATCAACTCAATGGGGCTCATTTCCAATCAGATATTTGACTGCAGTTATGATGAAACTATGTTAGTTCATTTTGGTTTGCTTTGGAGAGTATTTTGCTGTTTTGTTGTTTGCTGGAGAAAAATATTACCCTTTTAGAAGAAGCAAAAAACTAATTTTAGGATTAAGAAAAAAATGATTACCGTGAATACCAATAATGAATGTTTCTATGTGTTTATTTCTAACCTGAAAATGAACATTATGAATAACACTGCGGAGTGATGGAAAATATAGAAGTAAAAATAACAATATTATTATGAAAAACAAAATACAAAAAAAAGAGTTTAACCGATATCAGGTTAGAAAAGGCAAACCAGGGGGTCAGTAGCAGAAACAACATTATTAGTATTCATGATCATATTGGTAGCCACCCTAACGAGTCGAGCGCAAGGGTCAGTTTCACCATAACGGGATACAATATTTCTATTCTTAAAACAGCCAAGTAATTATATCAAATATTTACAATATCTGAAGTAGCCACTTCTACGTCTTCTTAAATCTATTTCTAATAGATGGTGGAATTATAGGAAATTTACTTCTGGAAAGCAAAAACTACTATAAAGCGGAGCTATATCACTCTCTATTTGGAGATATCTTACCGTGAGACACTCAAATGTTTCTAGTGCATTAGTAACCAACTTGGAACTAGTTTCGAAAATGGACGGGCAAAACGATATATCAAGCCACCTAACTTTATCCAAACTTGCATATTGCAGATGACGCTGCGATCTTAGACATGAAAGTAAATCCCTCTAAATCTATAATAATGCCAATATGTTTCCTTAAAACCTCACCGCTTTTCTTCAACCCTATCCCCCAAGATATTTCTGTATCTTCCCTTAAATTACTTAGGGTTACAATTTCCTCTTTTGTCCGCTCGCATCTTGAATATGCTTGTCCAGTTTGGCATCCTGGCATCTCCTATGATGAATAAGATAAAATTGAATCCATTCAAAAAAGAACCCTGAGAATAATTTTTAAAGAAGCTAAGGTTCCATACTCGCTCGTTCTAAAAAAAGGCCAAGCTGGAAGCTTTTGAGCACAGGAGAGGAACGTTGTGCCTCCGTTATGCAAAAAAATGCAATAATAAACCTTCGCACGGAAAACATTTCCCCCAAAAGACACTCCATCCAGACACCGCTTGTCATGTATTGTTTCTGAACCTGTTTCTATCTTATTCCCCATCCGTTGCTTAACCTCCAGCTATGAAAAAACCATTGTCCCCTTCATTACTGATAAAATAAACCGCTAGTTTTCCCTTTTTTTCTATGGTACTGGTGATACCCAAGTTGTATGTTCGTTTGATTCGTTTGTTCCATCCCCCTTGTTTATATATTCTCTTTTAAATCTTTTTAATGCTAATTTTTATCTCTCACTTTTTTGTTTTAGTTTTTACCTTTTTGACTTTCTGACGTTTTCCCCCTTAATTTTTATTAATATTTTTCTTTGTGAAATGCTTTGCCTTTCTGATTTTGTTGTTTTTGGCATTCTTTAGCCAGTTTTTTAGTTGTTGTGCTATTTTTATGACTTTTTAAAGTTTTGTTTGTTATGACTCCGAATTGTGAATATTTGATGTTTTTACTGTTGTCACATTCATGGAAATCTATCGTATCTCTTACGTGGTCCCTTTTTTTAGTGTCATCCAGAAAATCACAGATAAAACCTACAGCAGGCAATTTATGCCCTGCAATGCATACACCCAAAATAGTAACGTCTGCAGAGCTCAAAATTATGGGCACAAGGAACAACAAGTTTCGCCATGTGAATTCTTCCAAGTTTCAAATTGATGAGCCAAAACTTACAATTATTGAAAAAGGCGCTAAATCGGCTGTTGTTCTCAAGAAGATGATGGTAAAGCGTGGACAGTCATTGCTCAGACTGCCCATAAAGAATGCTGTGAATTATACCCAGCTTAAGTTCGAACCTCAGATTGCTCAGGTATTCAATTTTCAATTTTTAATGTTATTTCATTTACTAAAGCGATATATGTTTCATTTCATTTACTAAAGCGCGGACAGTCATTGCTCAGGTTGCCAATAAAGAATGCTGTGAATTATACCCAGCTTAGGTTCGAGCCTCTGATTGCTCAGGTATTCAATTTTCGATTTTTTAATATTGTTTCATTCCATTTACTAAAGCGATATAATAATAAGGTCACTAATAATGTAAATACGTTTTATGTCAAAACAAATTAATGTATCCAATTAGACAGACTCGGCCAAGTTATCAATGCAGAACAATGAAAAATTGTTTATATGCTTTTGGCCGAGTTTTTGAATAAAGACATGGTACTAACAACCTGCAGCTAATGCAAAAAAAGTATATATATATATATATATATATATATATATATATATATATATATATATATATATATATATATATATATATATATATATATATATATATATATATATATATATATATATATATATATATATATATATATATATATATATATAAAGAAAGAGATAATGATAACACAATTGGTTCGGAACTCCCACAAATGAAATTAACTTTATTTAGTGGAAAGTATAACATCGAGTCGGTACCACATAGTAATACAATATTAGCGGATGTCCAAGATAAAGAAAACCATTAAAAACGCAGTTATTATAAAATCAATTTAATTAAGAACAAAGCTTTCCTAGTATGCCGAAAAATAGAAATTTTTGGAAAATGAAAAAAACAGAAGTCTTGGGGTAGTCATGACACAAAAAATTGCACTTACTTTAGTAGTTAAAAAATGTTTTGACTATCCCAGGGTTTTATTTTTAGCATGAAAAAATATCGGCTTTTCTTGGCAGCTGGGAAGGAATTCTCTTGAAAACACTGGTTAAGATTCGTCCTTTTTTCCCTTTTTTTCCTGCTTCACTCTTTTTGGCCCTTGGGAAATGTTAAGGCTTGAAATATAAATCTTATCATGCTTGATTCTAACAACTTATGGTTTATACTAACTAATAACAATCATAAAACTTCACACCGAGATAACGTATATATATATATATATATATATATATATATATATATATATATATATATATAAATATATAAATATATACACCGTCGGGCTCCGGTACGCGGCAGGCTTCTATACATATATTTTCATTGTCGCTTGTCTTCTAACCGTAGACAATTTGAGATCATTTGCTGTCTTTTCAAAGATATTTGATTATAAAAGCAAGTCCGATTTCTAACGGTATCTTCCAAGCTTCCAACTTTTGGTTTTCTTTATTAAGGTTTTTAAATTGTTTATTTGATGACTATTACTACTAACTCACCGCAGCATCAAGCGCCTGAGGCCAACACAGCCACAAACGCTCCTCCTCCATCCCAATATATTCAAAGATTCTCCATTTACACCATCCCAAGAGAGATTAAAAAAGGGTAATTTTTTTTATTCATAAATTATTGTCTGGGGAGGGGGCTTAATTCGGTAATACCCTCAGGATATGGTCTTAAATTGACCCATATGCTCTTGACCTCATTTACCTCTTTGACCATCTGAAAGCAAATTCAATAGAAACTCCACAGCACAAAAACAACTTGATTCTATATCTCTTTAAAAATATCTGACACTAGATTAACTCTTATTGGCGTATTTTTTTTTCAACTTAAATAAAACAT
This sequence comes from Artemia franciscana, assembly GCF_032884065.1. Taxonomy (NCBI): domain Eukaryota; kingdom Metazoa; phylum Arthropoda; class Branchiopoda; order Anostraca; family Artemiidae; genus Artemia; species Artemia franciscana. Next base: position 36,311,165 of record NC_088880.1, on the reverse strand, counting down.
TTGCTTTAATTTTTTGAGAGGGGACCACCATCCATTCTCGAGTTTAATCAGACACCAATAAACTGAAAGTTAATCTTGAATGGTTTTGAAAATTAGTTGTTACTTGGGCCTCAATTTCTCTGAGAAGTTGGATGCACTGGACTATTTTTATGCAGAACATATGTGCTACCCACTTGTGGGTAAACTACCAACAAGTGGGTTGTTATAGCTATCGAGAGCACAGGACCATTTATAAAGTTATATATAGTTTATTTATACATTTATTAAGAGTTATACAGTGTTGCAGTTGCACACCACCTGATAGAAAGAGGTATGGGATTTTTGGGGGAGGTAGAGGGGTATTAAAAGCCTCAATAAGTGCATCTCTTAGCCCAGATATTCAAACTTCCGTGAGAGACCTCCAAGTTGAATATGGAGGGGACGCTTGGTGAGTAGGAATATAATTTTTAAATTTTGTTCATTCCAAAAAAAATATTTGGCTTAGTAACGCTTAGTATGGGTGCTGAGACCCTAAGAGCTCTCCTTTTATTGTGAAAACGGTAGTTTGTTAATAGCAAACAGTTTCTAAATATCACTGATAGAATTTTAAATTTAGCGTAAAGAATGGAATTTGAAAAGGGCGGTAGCCTCCTTCATACTTAGGAAAATCCTATTTTATTGGTTAAATAAAATAAAAAGAGCTCTCAATTATACGCGTGATTGGGCAGGGGGGAATCTGCGCATAAGCAATTTTTGCGGATAATTTAAAAATAGAGGAAAAGCGCCGAAACAGTCAAAAATATTTTTATGAGCTTTATTTACATTAAGCTATTACATCACTTTTATTACTAAATTATTATCATTTGTATTTTTCGTTTCTATAAATCTTGTCATCGCGTTATCATAACCGATTTCCTACACAAATCCGAATTATTGATATCATGCACGCACATAATTCGTATTTCTTAATTCAACTTCTTAGAGGATCGAAGCAAGATAATCTGCCCTTGGCAAATTGAGAGTTTTCTAAATAGCTGAGTGAGCTCTCAGTCTCGAAGCTTTGTTATACAAAAGTCGAAATTAGTGTAAGTAGAGGGGGTGACAACTTCCCCCATATTTATGATATCTCTGAGTATGATACAAAAAACGATTTTTTTTTTTTCAAATGAAAACAGCAGCGTTTGAACTTGAAAGAAACAGACTACTTTATGTATGATTGGGCTACTGCCCCCTCACTCAGCCATGTTTTGTGCTAAAGTTTGATATTGATGAAAGTGCTTCAAGAATGAATTTCCACAGTGCTTGGGCAAATCCTTCAATATTTAACTATAAAAACAATATTAAATTAATAATAATTAATAATTAATTGATAATTTAACTATAAAAACAGTATTAAATTAATAATAATTAATAATTAATTAATAATTTAACTATAAAAACAATATTAAATTAATAATAATTATTTAATAATTTAACTATAAAAACAATATTAAATTAATAATAATTAATAATTAATCAATAATTTAACTATAAAAACAATATTAAATTAATAATAATTAATAATTAATTAATAATTTAACTATAAAAACAATATTAAATTAATAAAAATCAATAATTAATTAATAATTTAACTATAAAAACAATATTAAATTAATAATAATTAATTAATAATTTAACTATAAAAACAATATTAAATTAATAATAATTAATAATTAATTAATAATTTAACTATAAAAACAATATTAAAATCCTTCCAAAATTTAACTTTTTATCAGTGTGCTTTGTGAATAAAGGTCTGTTTGTAGTTGTATTTACTATATGCAAGGAAATTTCAATTTAAAATTTTGTAGAAAGGCAATCTGCAATCTCTGCCCCCTTAGATTCATATATCAAATGATTTAAGTTCATATTAATCTTCAAAGTCATCCCTTACTTTCATTAAACAAACGATTTTTTTATCGATGTGAAACAGGTTACAGGTTTTTACAGGTTACTGTAAAAGGTTTTCTAGTAGTATCCTAATGGCGCTGTACTAAACTTTATTTGCCAGACGTACAAAAGTTTTATTATCAAGGGAGACGGGGAGGGCTATAAAAGATTTTTACCACTAAAGTTCTTATATTTAGATTTTACTAAATTTCGATTTTTTGTAATATTTTTCGTTTCAAGGGGTGTTAGAGGTGTGACCTTAATCTAAGGTATTAAAAATAAGATTGCCGAATGCTGGAAAGATGTTGAATGTGAAATTGGATTGTATTCCATGTTTTCCTATTAAAATTTAATACAATACCATTGCCTAATAGTAACCTTATAGCATCTAATAATAATGTTTCCTAATAGTACTAGTTCACTAGTTCGTCAGTTGCTGACACTTACTCTTAGTATGTCTACCTACCAAATGTCAAGTGCATTTTCAAAAATTGAAATTTCGAACTACATAGATGTTTTGTCATCTGTCATGTTACATACATGTTTGTCTAAATGCTCTTATTAGTCTTGCTGTGTTGATTCGTGGTATCAGAGGAAACGTGAGACGTTTCTTTAAAATTTTTCTTAGTTCAGGACATCCTTTACTTTTCAGGTAATATACCTTTCAGGCCATGAAGGGTCAGGAAAAATTACCATACCCGTTTTTTCTCTTAAATTCTGTAAATGGAAAAGTAATGTGGCCTAAGAAATATTTACTAAATAGATGCTGTTGTTTTTCAGACATTCGTTGAGATTAGATACATCTATTAATTTTTTCAACTAGCCATAAGAACTACTATTAATACTAACTCACCGCAGCATCAAGTCGCCTGAGGCCAACACAGCTACAAACGCTCCTCCTCCATCCCAATATATTCAAAGATTCTCCTTTTACACCATCCCAAGAGAGAATAATAAAGAATAATCTTTCTTATTCATAAATTATTGTCTGGGGAGGGGGCTTATTTTCGGTTATACCCCCTGGATATGGTCTTGCTCCTCTCTAGCATTATCCATCTCACCATGATGTTTCACTTCCTGTATTTACGGCTTACCCTACTATCATCCATTGAATATCCCCAAAATTCGATTTGTATTTTTATCTCATTTACCAATCGTGTTGTTTTTGAGGGTGATTAAACAGAGTGACAAAGTCTTTTTTTTTCTCTTAGAAGTCAAATGTTGTACGTGATGATGGATTTCAGTCTGTCTTCAAAAGTCAATCAAGCGATTTAAATGAGTTGAGCAAATCTAAATCCATTAAAGTAGTGAAGTCTTCGCAGAAACGTCAGAATCCATCAAAGGTTTGTTGTTCTTGTTGAAAAAAAAATTGTAAAAACCATCTTAAAATGTAATGTTGTAATTGCTGATGTATAACAAAAGTAAACAAGATTTAGTAAATTTATGGACCCTTATTATAAATCCGGGAGTTAATTTCCTTTTCTTAAAAGAAAATAAAAAAAATTGCAGGTATGATTTGAAAAATGATCAGGAAAAAAGGACAAAAAAACAGGTTTTTCAACTAAATAAATGAACAACATACAAACTTAGAAGTAATAGAAATTACTTTAATTATGGGGGGGGCTGTCCCCTCCTCAGCCTTCGCTTTTTACGCTAAAGTCTGAATTTCGTCTCAAGTTCTTTAAGAATTAAATAGAAAAAAAAAAACAAGTTTTTTTTTAAATGAAAGTAAGGAGCAGCATTAAAACTTGAAACGAACAGAAATTACTCCGTATATGAAAGGGGCTTTTCTTCCTCAACGCCCCGCTCTTTACGCTAAAATTTGACTCTTTCTCGTACCTCTACTTTTTAAAACAGTAAGAAACTTTAGCGTAAAGAGCGGGGCGTTGAGAAAGAAAAGCCCCTTTCATATACGGAGTAATTTCTGTTCGTTTTAAGTTTTAATGTTGCTCCTTACTTTCATTTAAAAAAAACTTGTTTTTTTCTATTTAATTTCTGGAAGTTTTTCAATTAATGCATGTTTTGATCTTCGCTCTCGGCACATAAATAATTAAAACAAAATTTGCATATTAATTAATTGCAATTACAGCCTAGCCTGCAAGGATACCAGAGTGGCTACCTAATATATTATTTGAAGAACATACTGGAAAGGGATATCATATCTGATGAAACCCGTTGGGAAGTTAGTGCTAGTAGTCTAATTATGCCTCTTGGATATAAGGACGCGATCTGATCATAGTGAACGAAAGGTTGGGGGAAGGAGGTGGGAGGGGCTAGTTGTTGTCATCAGGACATCTACCCAAAGAAGTTGTTAGAAGATCTCAATCAAACTCAAAGAAAGGTAATAGCTAAGGTTCCAATTTTGTCTTATGGGGATGCATGACCAATCTGACATATCTGGAAGGAGAAGGGTCCTTGAATTTATAATAGCAATTTTTGTGGCAAATATCTACTAACAAATTTTGCCAGATATCAGCCAACTTAGTCAGAAGCAAGAGCCAATATCATATTGATCCCTTTTTAGACCCAAGGTTGAAATTATCAGTCGATACCAGTATTATCAGTTCATTTACTAATTAATCGATGTATCCCCACCAAACTTGATAGGGGTAAGAGCTACGGTCAAGGCTCTGCCATTTGAAAGTCAACACCTGATCCACCTTCTCGAAGGAATAGTGGTTTCAGAACATATTTGTTACTAGATTTATACGTGGTGGGCTGAAAAAATCTTTGTAAACTTGGCTAACAGTTATGGTTTGTGGATTTACGAGGTCAACCCAAGCTTTTTGAGAAAAGTGGATTTATTACCGTCCATCAGAAGAGCTAATTGAATCTCAATTAAGGACTAGAGCTGTGGATATCAGTATCATCTGAGGGTAGGAGTTCGATCCAAAGGTGAAAAGCTCACTCTGTGAGCCTTTAGGTGTTGTCTATTTTCCTACTACGACATTGCCTCGATTTTGTAAGCCAACTGAGGTATGAATGGGCCATAGCTGTAGGAAGTCGCACGTAGCCGTGATAAAGTTGGCCAAAATTTAAACTTGTTTGTATGCTGAAAATCTAAACTTGTTTATTTGCTGAGACTCATAAAAGTAGTACTCAGTCCATTTTATCGCTATTTCCTTAGGGTTAATTTCCAGGAAACGTGCAATGAGACATAAGCTTTCACCTTTGAAACATTAGTTCTATTTGTTGCTCAGCGAGTCTTACGATTGGTCAAATTTGCTGACACTTCAATGGGAGTTCATACCAGAAATCTAGTTTAAGTGTCGATTTGGAGTCTTAATAAATTTATATCACTTAAATACTATTCATTTATGATTAAATTATGCTAATTTACAAGGTTTTCAGATTTTAACAGCATACAGTAAAGTTTTCTGTTGGAGACACTTTAGTCAATTAATGCTCCTGACAAATCCTGTGTATGAACCCCTTCCCTGCTCTCTTGTGTTTAGTAAACTTAATTAATTCATATGCTGTTTTGCAATAATGCATTATTGTATCTACTATAATAAACAAAAATGATCCTTAGACAGTATAATTCCATTATAATGAAAAATTCAAATACTTAAAGGGCGTGTCGAATTGATCGGCTGGGGAGTAAAATGGCTGAAGATGAAAAAGTGATATTCTCGTGTCTTAAATAAGTACTAGAACATGTAAAGTGATTGTTGATGTGTATATTCGTAATTGAAAGTAAATGGTCTACTCTTTTTCTAGAGATAGATCTTTCTCTCCATTTCTTTCTAGACAGATGAATTTAGGGTTTCATGTGTATGCTCGAATCGGAAAATAATTTCCTCTGAGGAAAGGTTTCTCTGTCTCTTATTTCGTCTTTTTTCATTTTTTTTTCTGATTTATTCCAGTTTTCATTTTTATTTAGCCAACTATTACACAAAAGTAGTGATGGCTGATGTGTATGTACTTGAAAAAAGGAACTGTTCTTCTAGAGTTAGAATTCTCTTATCTTTTTTCTTCTATTGTCTATGGCTCTCTCTCTCTTTCTGTCTTTCTATTTTTTAACTTGATCGATGAAGTACTTAAACAAATGAATTGACTGGTGGATTTGCGTTTGCATGGAAGGGAAAACAAGACTCCTTTTCTGGGCAGAGATGTTGTTTTTTTCTTCTCTCTTTGAAGTACTAAAACACGTATGGTGATGGTAGATATGTACATAATTGAGAGGAAAAAAGGCTTCTTCTAAAGTAATATTTTTTCTATTTTTTTCTTCCCTTTTCGTATTTTCCTCTTCTTCAGTGAAGTACAGAAACAAGTCAAGCGAAAGACGTTTATTTGAATGCTAAAAGCTGTTGATATTACTTTTGTAATTAAATCTAGTCTCCTTGATTCATTTCACTATATCAGGGAGAGGATTTAAATATCTCTAATTGTCATCTTTTTGACAATCTTTGTCCTTTTGTTTAGGACATTGTGCCATTCTTGTCCTCTTTGTTCCCTTCTCTTGTCTCACGGTTTTTCTAATTGCAAGCCTGTGTGTGGAATAGTTTCTTTTTACAGCCCTTTATTGGTGTGGATCATGATTACTGCTCTGGTCAGCCAGATGAGCCATTTCACGAAATGATGGAGCTAATGGACTCGGAGGGTATGTTCTGTTTTTGCAATTTCTTACCGCTCAATTCAAACGACTTTTTTAATATTTGCATTGACTCAGAAATTATTGTCTTTAAATGAGGGTCTATTTTATGCTAATTTGTTTTGTAAGACCTTTTAAATGTGCTCGGACTCGAAGGGTCCTAATGGATGGTCCTTAGGTTCTAAATGGACTCGGAGGGTATGTTTTGTTTTTGTAATTTCTTACCACTGAATTTAAATGACTTTTAATATTTGTACTGACTCAGAAATTATTGTCTTTAAATTAGAGTCAATTAATTTTCAATTTTATGCTAATTTGTTTTGTAAGACCTTTTAAATGTGCTCGGACTCGGAGGGTCCTAATGGATGGTCCTAAGGTTCTAAATGAATTCGGAGAGTATGTTTTGTTTTTGTAATTTCTTACCACTGAATTCAAATGACTTTTAACGTTTGCACTGACTCAGACTCGGAAATTGTTGTCTTTAAATGAGTATCAAGGAATTTTCTATTTTTTGCTAATTCTTTTTTAAGACCTTTTAAATTTGCATTCGATGACGGATTACTAGGAGTTTTTGTGAGATATCTGCCTTTTTTCAAATTTTTACTGGTTTTAGATTTCCATTAAGAAAAAAAAATTATATACTCATTTCCACTCTTAAATCTAGCTAGTATAGCCTCTGAACTTGTACGCTGGAAAAAATTGAATTTGTTGTATAACTAATATTCTGTAATAAAGCCGATTCTTACCAACTCACAAATAGGAAAAAAAGCAATATAATTTTTCTTGTTCATGAAAAAGAAAAACCCATTTAAACAGTTCGTGATAACGAACTGTAAGTAAGGAGCAACCCGGCTCAATAGTAACCGAGACTTTGAAAAACAAAATTTTGACACCAATGGATATATTAAAAGAATCTGATTTTTATGCTGGTTTCAAGTATATAAGTTTCATTAAGTTTAGTCTTTTATTGTTTTAAAAAATAAAGTTGTGACAAAAAGTCGAACTTTAGCGTAAAGAGCGAGTCCATTTCGCCTTTTCGTTTCTTTCTTATTTTATTCAATAATCGTTTTTTTTTCAAATTTCTTTTTCTCAAGCAACCATGATATAATATTTTAAAAGTCGATTATAAAACTGTTCCCTCTGAGAGCTTTTTTTCTAGCATTTTATTTTTCAAATTGTCTAACTAAAGTTTTTCGAAACAGTGCCCAGTTCCGTGATAGTTTCTTCCGCTTTTCATGTAACACGCCATTAGATCTATCATATTTCTTTGTGCTAAGCAATAAATGAAACCGTATTCTAGGTATTCAACTGCAAGAGGAAATTGTTTTAGGGGCTGATGGAGGGGAGATACACAGCCGATCGCCTGAAGATTGTGCTGTTCCAGCTGTCGCTAATATGCTTTGCACCACTTCCATGGCCAAAGCTACAGATCCAAAGAAAAAGACATTGTCAACACTGTTGAATGACAAATCTCCACAACGAAATGAAATACCTTCAAAAGTAAATTGTGAGAAGAATAATGAGAATGAGAATAAATTTAAAGGACAAAATGGTAAACAGATCAATGAAAAACGTACTAAAACCCTATCCATGCCCCCAAAGTATCAACAAGTGAGCTACTGCGAGAAAATCCTCCAAATTAAGAATGATTCAGAAGACGAATTAGTTGATATTGAAGGAGTTGATGAAAGTGATGCATTTGACCGTTTGCCCTCTTATGTTACAACGTCTAAGGCGGTGTCACCGAGAAAATCGCGAGAAAACAAATACATAGATAGAGATGAGGATTATACCCCTCGTAAAGAGAGACAAAGGGGGAGAAAAAAGAAAGATAGGATTCAGTCTACAAGTCCTGCAAAGATGAAAAGAAAGCACGAGGCAATAGAACAAGGACGAGAAGACAAGCAGAAAAAGAGAGGAAGGCCGGCCAAAAGAATAGAACCAGAGACAAAGAAAGTGAAAGAAACGATTAAACCTCAAGTCAAAACGAAGCGGAATTTGTCTTCATCCGAAGATGATGAGCCTGGGGAAAACCCTGTACGGCCATCAGCTTTTGAAGCTGTTTATATCCGAGAAAGTAATTCCGATATTAAAATCGAAAAAGAGGAGGAGCCTGATGAGATATTGCCTTACGAAGGGGATACTTTCCAATTGCGCAACGACTCAGTAGTGACAGAGACCGAGAATATTGACGAGTTTAAAAGCTGCTCAAGTGATGGAGGTCGTGCCCATTTATTGTCATGGAGCTCTTCTCATTCCTATGGGGAGATAGACAGCACTTACCAAAATGACCTAGGATTTACGATATTTGGCAATATTAAGGACGAAGTTGATCCCCATGATATGAACATAGAAACCCTTCCAGAGATTCCAGATAGCTTCCCTATGGAAGATGTGAAGATTGAAGTCCCTCTTCGTAGCTCTCAGGAAGTGGCTACTGTAAAAGAAGAATTAGTTAGTGATGAGAATCATAATGTTGAGAATATAATGGATGAGAGCGCTGTTGAATTTGAGATTGAAATAATGGGGGAAGATGGCAGTTGTGTCAAAGTCAATTTAGATCGTATCCTTGGCGAGCCATCTGATGAAGATAAAGAAGAAGAAATTGACAAAGTAGAATGTGACGAAGAAAAAAACCTTAAGGTATTTGTTTTTCATAGCTTCTTTTCTATTTTCTTTTTTTTACTATCGGACGCAATGTAGGAAAATTGCTTAAAGCTTGTTAGCTCAAAATTGCTCTTGAGGAGTAGGGATTGGGTTACTGTGACAAATAAAGCTTATAAAATTAGGTTAGGCAGACAATTTGTGTTTGACAGAAAAGTTGACGAAATATTGACGATTTATTTTTGAATATTGATAGCAGGTTGCGAGGACAAAATTGCCGAAATGAGAAGTAAATGGGAATGATTTGTCATAAATGATATGATTATTGATTATTCGTAAATGATATTCATAGTTCATGAAGTTGAACTGCGAATATCGTTCGTAGTGTCCAGGATTTTTATTCGTGATGTGTTATTTTTTTCGGGGGAAGGAGGGTTACAAAAAAACTTAAAAAAGCATTAAAAATTTGTTTATTTGTATCTTTGCTACGTTTTTACGAGTCAGACGTAAATTTCGAGGTGGTGGGTTAAAACTCTGAAGCCCTGTATCCGGCCTTGCTTGAGAATGATATGATTGAACTTCATGAAGTTGAACCTTATTCATAGTTGAATGAAGACAAAATTGCTGAAATAGTAAGTAAATAGGAATAATTTGTTGATATTTGGTACTGAGAAGACACAGCGTCAATTGAAATTTGACTTCATTCAACTATGTAGTATTATCAAAGACATTGCTCTGGCATTGTCTATAGCAAAGACCCATAATGTTTCAATGTATTTTATGTTTTATTTATCATTTTTTTTTTTTTTCAGAGCCACTTCGCATGGAAGGGTGGTCACATAAACTTTGGAAGGGACTCATTTGTTTTTGAATCGAAAGTACTAGTTCCCTTTTTAAGAGTAAAAAGGAATTGGATGGCAACCAGCTTCCCTCCCAAGCCCCCAGCCCCTCAAAAAAGACTTATGATAAAAATTTTATGATAGCCCTTTTGTACAAAACAGTCCCAAGGTTAAATAAGTATAACTATGGGATTGAAATTAGCCCCCTCCCTCCACCCAAGGCTCCAAGATGAGGGCTGTAAATTGTGCAAGCCGGCCTTTCGTTTGTATATGTAGGTTTTATTTGGAAAAAAGGGATATTTGGCCTTCGGTCTCCAAAAAGGCTTAGCGTATTAAGATGAAACTTTAGGGAAATTTTGAGAGGGGTAATAAACAAAATCACTGCACACTATATGCATGCTGGTGTTAAAAGAGCATATAAGGTCAAGTAAACATAATCAATAAGGGTAATCGGAGGGTACTCAGTCTCCTCTCCTTGCCTTTTTTGCTGCACTCCCCCAATGCTAATGAATATTTAAAAATAGTTATTTTGTTTAATACATTCAAAAGTTTTAATAAATTTGCTTCCACTGTGTTAACCATTATGTGTCCACTCCATTATATTTACTTTAGCAAGCAAAACGAACAGAAAATTAATCGAAAAAAAAACTTACCGAAAAAGACGTTTCCAAAGAAAAGTAAAGAGCCATATTAAACTTAAGACCAGCAAAAAAAAGTCCTTTAATAATTCAAACTCAAAAACCCACCAGAAATTACTATGAAAGAATAATTGAAACCCAAACTGAATCAATCAAAATAAATAATCATATCAAACAGAAAGATAACACATACTGATGTAGATGAACTAATAAATATTAAAATAAGAAAAAATTAATTTGAATTCTTAAATCTAATTTAAACGAACAAAATTACTATAACAGGAATTTGACCACTGACCCTCCCCCTTACCATAAAAGCTTTAAAGGATATCGCGTCACAAAGGAGTCTGCGTAGCGCAGGTACCAGTGTCCTGACTCTTTGCCTTTTTGCCGATAGTTCAATGCGTGAAACTACATACATTCTAAACATTTTTGTAAATTTTCAACTTCGAAAAATAAAAATTATTAATAAAATAAGAAGGATTCATTATTTTTTGTGTGCTTTGTAATTTGTTTTGCTGGTGATTCATTTTCTGTGCATATGGTTTAAGGTTTTTTATATACACTTATCTATCTATTCATCCTTAGCACAAATTTCATAGTTGATGAAGTGCGAATAGAAATTTATTGAGGAAAAGCCCTGAAGTCTTTTATCTCGGATATACTATTGTGCATTGAACTTGCTATGAAATTGGAGGGTTCATTAGTTTCATTTTAATAATATTGACATATTATTTCAGCCAATCGAGTTGAGATTTCTGCCGCAACACCCCAGTTTAGATGAAGAAACCGATTCGAGTTCCCAGTCACCAAAGAAACAAAAGAGAAAATTAACCCTTTCTGATTACCTAACAAGGAAAGAGTATGAAAAAGATATCTGTTCAAGCAGTAGTCAACTAACGTCACCTGCTTTGGAGGATGTTGAAGAAGGCGAAATAAAGGATACAACCGATACTAATTTGGAAGAAACTATGGAGCATTTAAAACTTCGATCTAGGAACAGAACGGAGTCCGAGGAGTCTGACTTTTACAAGAAGATTAAACACCACAAGGGGAAACGAAATGGAAGGTATGATACCATGTAATCTTCTGTATCAATACACTAATTTGCCACACTGAGTCAGAATTAACAGAGCGACAGATTCAGGTTCTTTATTAAAGAGGGACCTGCCCAATTTTTAAACCCGGTCATATTTCAGTATAGTATTTTCCATTTTTACAGTTTTAATATTCCCCCTTACCTGGGATGGAATACTACAGTTATTGGTTTTGATCTTGGGATAAAACAAAATGCATAATGTTGTCGTCTCCTCCAGATGCCAATAATTTGTTATTTTTCAGACTCACTGAGCAGAATTTTCTGAGGTTTTAATTTTCACCTTTGGTAAAGTGGGCCTGGCCCAATTTTTAAACCTGGTCATATATCAGCATACAGGCTTAATATTTCCCTTTACATGGAGAAGGAATACTCCAGTTATTGGTCTTGTTGCTGAGATTAGAAAAAACCGCATAATGTCGTGTCCTCCAGGTACATAATATTGAAGTAGGAATGGGAAGGGATGAGGCAAAAAGGTGGGATAGAGAATAACCTGTTGATTTTAAAATCTATATTCCGTGATCAGATATTTATTTTCTGCTCGTCGTACTATATATGAAGTGACAATGGTTGACAGAGGACAGGTCCATAAGTTTAGTTTCACTTGGTGGAACAGAATGTTGTCGGTAGCAAATTAAATTACAAAATTCGACAGAACAGGATGGTTTCTAAGACTGGATACTTTATGACCAAAAATTATCTTTTATTTATAATTATGATCGAGTAACATTTTCTTCTGTGGATTTTTTTTTTTTTTTGGAGCAAACGAACTTACGAACAGGTCAAGACAACATTTTTTTAAACCTGTAAACACGAAGTAGAGGAAAATTCACCGACACCAAGCATCATCCGCCCCAGTTTGGCGAAGGCTCAAATTGTATGCTCACTCCCTTCCCCCCGCAATAAACCAAACATCTGTTATCTCAATCAAACTGTGTTTCACTCTTAAGAGCTCTATTGGAGATATTTTTGCACTAAGTTATTATTGAACCTTTCAAATGGCTAAAAGTCCGTAAATTGTTCTGGTTGTTACCCAACCCGTTTAGAGATGTTCCAAAAATGAGATAAAAATAGTCTTTTTGAATTCTTCGTCATTTAAAGGGCAATTCGTCATTTAAAGTTTGTTGGGTCGTCTCCATGATAAGCCTGAATTTGTGGTGCTTCCAGATGTTAATCAGCTATTTAAAGTGGCCACAGCTGTTTAATGGTCATACTTATGTAATTGCACTGTTTTTTTTAAGACGTATATAGTTAAGTTTCGTAATTTTGAACAAATCCATCATAACGAAATTTTCTCAGTTTTTGGTAATTCAAAATATGTAATATTTAATATGATCAATTTTTAGCAAAAATAATGTGCTGGAGAAACATTCTTCAAAGCCACACAACCCTCCCACCTCCCCTCCTTAAATGCAAAGATTTTCCAAAAAAAAATTAATCCAAAACAGCACCGAGTTCTGCCATTTTCCCTTTTGGTATACGAGCTCTTCTCCCCGTCAACGGAAAAATGTTAAAATATTGTAATTTATTATTATTTAAAATAAAGAACCTTGAATCTCTTGATAAAAAATTTGTATATTGAGTCAGCGAAATCTGAGAGATTTTTGCACTATATATTCTGCCAAGTGTGATTTTTTTTTTTTTCGCACTTTAGGGAAATCTCAACGACCAGCATTCTTTATTCCAGCAATTTTGTCTAGACACGATTGAAATAAACACGGAGTATTGAATAAGTAAACATGACAGATAACTTTAAGGGTGACCGGCATTCCCCACCCCTGAAAATTCCCAACTCCTCCGTGTAAAATTGTCCCCTCCCCATATAAAATTCTACCTCACACAAAATTGAGAAGTTAAAGAAAAAGTACAAAATAGGTACCTCCAAATGTCGATCAGATATCCTAAGGGGTAACAAAAGGACAGGGGTAACAGCATAGGGGATGGTTGGCCTCCGATCATTTTTGACTTTGAAAAGAGGACTGGAACTCCCAATTTTCGATGAAATGAGCATTCTCTGATTTTTCTACGACCACGAGGGGTGGGGGATAATGAGGAGGGGATAGACCCCATCGTATACGGCATCAATTCTACTAGTTTTGGGGTTTAATGTTACTCTTTACGATCAAAATACCGGCGTAGACCTGATATATTCCAGGAAATCAAGAGGGATTATATATTCATTTCTAACTCCACTTCCTCTTCATTCTAACCAATTGTTTATTTATCTGAAGGATCAAAGAGAATTAAGACGTTTTTGCATCAAACTGCACCTTTTGAGCCCTCTGTCCTTCCCCCTAACTACGAAACGACCAGTTAGAGGTTTCAAGCTCTAATATGATAATAAAAATATGAAAATAATAAAAATTTGGAATTTTTTATTTTTTGCCAAAAAGATCAACGCTGCGTGTTGTTTGTTGTTTTGTTTTTGTTTTTCCTCCAGGGATGATTGTATCAAACTAAGAGTCCTAGAAGATCAGAAGGCTCACTTCAAACAAAAATTAAAAATTGAAATGTCCTTTTAAATAACCAAACAGATTGGAGGGCGACTAGCCCCCTGCCCATGCCTCTTTTTCCAAGACATCAGGTCACAGATCACAAGTTGTAAAATACAAAAATAGTTACTCTAACCCCCTCCCTAGGTACTGTGGAATACCTCAAGGAACCTTATTGGGACCACTCTTATTTCTTGTCATGATTAACGAAATTGGCAAAGAATCCCCCAAAGATGGAAATATGTGGATGACTTGTCAATCCTTGAAGTATATCATAGGAATATTAAAAGTGACCCCGTTGAAATCCTAACCCAATGTGTGGATGTTTCTAAGAATCTAAATATGACGGTAAATTCCACTAAATCACATATAATGACGATCAACTTCTTGAAATCTACTCCTGTTTTTTTTTGCGACCCGATTCCACCCAAAATGCTAGTGAAACATGTTAAACTCCTTGGTGTCACAATTTCTATTGATCTTAAGTGGGACACACATGTTTCCAACATTGTTAAACAAGCAAATGTTTCACTATCTATGTTTAAGCTGGTAAACAAATTTAATTGTTCTAAGATTCATTCCCTCCGTGTTTACTTGTCCTTTATCAGGCCGTTATTGGAATATGCATGTCCGGTCTGGCATTCGCAACTTTCAAGTGAACTTAGTGACAAAATTGAGTCGGTCCAAAAGCGTTCGCTCAGGATCATTTACAATGAAGGCAAAATTCCACATTCCTTCCTCCTTAAAGCTGCACGCATTACCACCTTAAAAGAAAGGAGGGAAAAAATTTGCTTGCTTTTCGCTAAATCAGTCATTTCCAATCCCCGTACTGAGGACTTACTCCCTGAATTTCACAATCCCATTAGACCCCGACTCCCCCGGTCAGCCTCCTTAGCAATCCCAACTTACTCTCCGATTCATGCTGTTACAGACAGGTTTCGTAAAATTTTTATCCCCTTTATTCTGGAGCACCTTAGTAATAATTCGTGATTATGTCCTTGCCAAAATCCCCTTTTCTTCTATTGCCGTTTTTATTTTAGAATTATTGTAGTTTTTGTAACTTAATTGTCAAGATTACTTATTCGCCTTTTATCTTTGATGATTTTGCCTTTTTAATTTTTTTTTTAATTTTAAGTGTTACTGATTTGATTTTTTTTTCTTAACTTTTATTGACATATAAAGCGAATTCGGCTCTATAGAGCTTGTGATAGCCTTTTGAAAATAAATATTATCTCATCTTAAGACATCCGAATGAAATTTTGAGATAGTTATTTGGTTCATCATTATTGAAAGGTCCAAAGAATATGCTGGGGTGGGGCTGGTTGCACTCCGATTACATTTGACTCTTAAAAAGGGCACTAGAGCTTTTGATTTACTATCAAATGAGCCCCTTCCAAATTTAGCATGACTACCCTTCCATATAAATTACCTCAAAAAAAAAAAAAAAAAAAAAAACTGCATTGAAACCCTATCCACGTCTGATGTTGTTTGTTTTGTTCGTATTTTTGCTCAGAAAATATAAGAAACTGTTTGATTCCATTCTTCTTTTTTCAATTTTGTTTCTGAAAAGGCTTGTTAAATTTCATTAAAAATCACACATCTGGTCATGTTGTTACTCTGATATCTGACATCTGGTTGACATTTTGAGGTACCCATTATGTACTTTCTCTGTGGCTGCTCAATTTTGCATGCAGGGGAATTTTTTACGCGGAAGGGGGGAGTGGCTTAGAACCGCTTTTGGAGCAAGTTGGTTTTTAAGACTCAGAATATTATATTTTACATATCGTATTCATTAGCTACGGTCTTCAAAACTTGTAGAATAAATAATTCTTGAAATAAGTCATGAGGTTGTCGGTGTACATTTATGAAGAGTGCGATGTATCGAGCTTGTCAACGTATCTATCGAGCATAATTTTCAAGGACGTTCAATAGTGAGAAAAAAAGCTTATCAAATAGTTCGTGGGAACAAGCTGTAAGCATGGAGGGACCAAGCCTTATAGTAACCGAAACTGTAAAAAAGGAGTTTTGATAACAATGTATTCATCAAAAAAATTTGCTTTTTGCTGAGATTCAAAATATGCAAAATTAATCCAATATAAAATTTGAGGATCAAAAGCTACGAACCTAGGAAAAATCACTCAATAGTCCAAAAAGGGGTGAAGTTCCCCTAGGGAGCAATTGATCTTAAAGAAATTTACATCATCAAATTCAGTCCATCGGAGATATCTGTGGAAAAGTTCAAGATCTGATCTACCAAAAACAGTTTTTTTTTTTTTTATTTATTTATTTTTTTATTTATTTTTTGAAAGGACGATCATGAATATGTGTTTTTTGGGTTTTTCGAAGGTGTTAATTATTTGAACTGAGGGTCATAGAACATCGACACGCGGCTCATTTGAATGGAAATTACAACTTTAAGGGCTTTTTTCAAGTGTCATCAGTGCCATCAGAAAACTCCAAGAGGTGGGGATTGGACAAATGCGATCAGGAGCTTTTTTAGCCGAGATTCAAATGGTGACATATCTCATTTTCCTTTTTAAAACAGTTTGTGGTAATAAACTGTAAGTAAGGATCTTTTTGCGATGATTTCAATTATTTAGAGATCATCAGAACCTGAGAAAATGTGGCTGATTTTTGCAAAAGGGGACCCCCTCCCCCCCAAAGAGGCAAGTAAACTTAATGAAAACTTTACCATCAAGCTTTGCACACGAGAGAACCTTGATGCAGAGTTTTAATGCTGTCATCTACTAAAAAGGTGATTTTTCAAGATGGAAGATCACGGAAGTGTGTTTAT
Source organism: Artemia franciscana (assembly GCF_032884065.1). Lineage (NCBI taxonomy): Eukaryota > Metazoa > Arthropoda > Branchiopoda > Anostraca > Artemiidae > Artemia > Artemia franciscana. The sequence goes on along the minus strand of NC_088880.1, from coordinate 36,294,200 downwards.
TTGTTTTTCATTTTCAGGGACTGTCTTGCGGAACCAATGGTTCTAGAAAATCGGGAGACAGCTCATTCACGTGGAAATTAAAAGTTCCAGTGCTCTTTTTTGTAATTGTTAGGAAGTTAACTACTAGTTTTACTATTAACAGTGGTTAACTATTAATATAATTGTAAGAAGTTAAGTAATCAATATAAAATAAACAGTTAATTTAAACTCTCATTTTAAAGCTTAATTTAAATAAATTGATCCGCTTAATGTTTGATAAAATTATGTATGGGGATGTATAATTTAGCATCAACCATTATAAAGGTTGACTGACGTGGCATTGCATGTATGGTAGGAAGCTTTAAAAAATCAGGTTGGGCGATGCTTAAAGAAATTAGTTTTACACCAAAGTTTTCTAATATTCCTTGAGTATTCAGGTAAATATAGAAGTAGATGTGGGGTATAAATTAACCTCTGATCTCACTGGATTGGATTAAATCCGAATATACCCGATTAAACCCGAATGCTACGGGGTAATAGCTCCCTCCGTATTGCAGAAAAATGTTTTCTTTATCACATAAAAGATTGTGTTCAACTGCTTTCTGTCACAGAAGATAAAAAGGTGAGTGACTTGAGTGCCACCAGAGAATTTCTCAGGAGGGAGGAGACATGGTACCAGTGATTTTATTTTATTGAAGTTTAATTGGAATTATTGGATTTTACATATGAAGCAGTTTTGTGAACACAAACTGTAAGTAAGGGTCGACTCTGTAAGTATGGAGATTACAGTAACCAAAATATTAAATGAAGTTTTGATAAAAGTTCGTGATAACGAACTATAAACTACGACTTGATCCATTAGTAACCAAAACTCTGAAAAACGGAATTTTGATAACGATTAACACATCAAAAGAAATGGATTCTTATGGTGACTCTATTAATGTACGATTAATTTAAGCTTAATGTTACCCATAATAAGCTACGAACGCGAGAAAATTTTCCTGATTTGCAAAAAGAGGGGGAACGTCCCGAAAAGTCAAGCGGTCTTAGTGAAAATCACACCATAAGATTCGATATACCTTAGAACTCTACTGTGGAGTTCTCGAACTCCTATGTTCTAAAATATGGAATTTTTTTTCCAGAAGAGAGACCACGCATGCCTGATTATTTTTTTTTTTTCATTTTTATTTTTTCGTTTTCCCGGGGTGATCGTATTGAACCAATGGTCCTAAAAGTAAGCGCAAAAAAACTTTAGCGTAAAGAGTGGAGGGGGCAGCTTCCATATGCGGAGCAATCTCTGTTTGATTCAAGTTTTAATCTAGCTCTTTATTTTCATTAGAAAAAAAAACTTAAAAATAAAAATTAATTCCGGCTTAGGAGTAACCTTAAATGTTGACTAATTGCTCGCCCTAATGAATAGTGAGAAGGTAACAAAGTGGGTCATATTAAATAAAATAATTTTACACAAAGCAGTTCTAGGACCGAAAGAGAATTGCTTCACGACTATAATTTTTGAATAAAAGTGTAACGAAAAAAGAAAGCCTTTAAATAAAAGAAAGCCCAACGTTAAAATATAGTAAAATAAGGAACAAGCAAATTTAATTACCGCGCGCCCTATCACCTGGGAAAGACACTAACCGAGGTGCTCCTACCCCTCCCATCGGGTACGTGTCACGTTGAATCCATGACGATTCAGACGATAAAAATATATGTATCTGATTTTTTTTCGTTAGTCTAAAATGAAAGTGTGCTGAGTGCTCAATTTTGGATTCAAGGCTTTTATATACCTTATAAGAGACATCTTACATGAGGTCGTTAGGATAGAAAATACTAGATTTTTGACTGTGGTCATTGAGTTTTTGCTATATTACTGCCAATAAGTGTTTTGAATGCTTGTCTGGTATTGATTTTCTCTTATATTCTGTCTCCTGATATTCTCTTTCTCTGATATTTTCTTCCCTATTGAAGAAAATATCTTCTATTTGGATAATTTCTAAAGATATGAAGGGGCCATAGTAGATAGCTTTATTGAAATTCTCCTAGGAATTTTAAGAATAAGTCCCCAGATCCTCTCTCCCTCCCTCCGCCAAGATCAGTGTGTTATTAAAACTGGAAACCTTGGACAAACAATTTACTTTATATTTTTTACAACCCTCCTCGCGTTTTCTAGATAATCAGCCCCCCTTCCATTGTCTGGGCTTCTGTGTGGCAATACACATGTTAATTGTAATTAGTCTAATGGTTTTATCTATTTACAGTGCACATGGTTCCGACTCTTGTAGTAGTGATTCGTCATGTGACTCTGATTCGCTGAGATCTCGAAGCCCCTCCCCATTTCTGAAGTCTAGGAGACAAAGTAGAACACGCTTGCGATATAGTAGCAGCAGTAGATCGCGAAGACGTGGATCTTATTCTACAGACTCGACCAGCAGTGATAGCTCCTCCCAAAGTCGGTCAAGGTTAGTTATCAACTTTATTTAGACCTATTGGGGAAAGAATTCTGGACTTTTTTATTAATTTAAATGTAATTACTATAGGCCTACAGTTCAACCAGTAGATAGTGAGAGAAGTTACTGCCGTGGCCGTTAAAAAAATTTCTAAAATAATTTTTCCGTCGAAAATTAATTAATTTTTTAATTAGATTTCATTTATTTACAAGTTAATTTCGCCTGTTCAGGGGATCAAATTTTAAAAAATCAATCGCATATCGGTTTATGTAATGCATTCATTGTATGCAGGTAATATTGGCTGTTGATAGACTGAAATAGAAGCAGTCTTAGTCCTGGTGTGAAGTCTAACGAGCGGAATTTGAAGTAATGTATGAGCCTCTTAAGTTTGAATGAAAATGAAAATATTTAATTTTTTTGTGAAAGATTAATTAGAGGATGAAAAAATAAAATATGAATATGGATATGGATAAATGAAAGTTAAGAGCATTAATGGCATATGATGAAAAAAAATGAGCCTCTAAAAGATTTTCAGGTTTCCCGGATAGCAGTGCAGAATATTTTTTTGGTCTTAGCGCATCTAGAAATAAAAGCACTTAAAAATGGAAGTTTTTTTTTAATTTGCAGGAACAATTCGTGTTTCAAACATCTCAAGTGTCCTAAAATCATACTTAAACAATATGGAAAATGCAAGTTGCCCTGTTTGCCTGCAAGTCCAGGGGGCTTGTCGGTCATGTATCAATCTTAAAAATCGGTCGTCCGCCTGAGACTATAGGTTTTAATTGACTTCCACAAAATTAATTTTAATTAAAAAAAATTAACATAGCAATATGGAATAGAGTGAGCAATATGCCCCCATTATGGTACATAGTTAATGAAATTGCTTCAGGTGAAGCTAGGGGTATCGAAAAATTTTGTTGTCGCAATCATGACCTATCCCTTTTACTTTACACGAAGTAAATGACTCGAGTATAATTTTTTCTTAACTTCTCTGACGATAATATATCCCTTCGACTCCTAGTTTGACAAAGTTCTAGATTCTTTTAGAGAAAGTTTAAGATGGATTTGAACTGAAAAATATGTAAGTATGATGCCCTATTTTGACAAAAACTCATCTGACTTCTTAAGTTTCATCACCTTGAAGCGAAAATCTTAGTGTAAGGTTTTTCCGAAGAACGTAAAGATCGAAGATGAAACTGGAAACGAATAAAAATTATTGCTTATCGGTTTATGCAAAATATCTCCAATATTGGCTCTGACTAAATCGCTGAACTTCTGGAATTCTGAAAAACCAAAGCTTTACTGAAAACTGATCATACCTAGGGTTTTGAGAGAATTAAAATTATATACTAAAATTTATTGATTTATTGGCCAGTGAAAGATTATTGAAAGCCTTATAAGTTAGTCTTTTATTTTCTTCGGGATATTTGAGGATTTTTTGCTTCTAATCATTCCTGAGTTTGTGTTTTCAGTAAAGTGCTAGTTTTTCAGGATTCTACAAATTTCGGGAAATGATACAGCAGTTCATTTGAACCATTATAGCCGATATAAATTTTTTCCTAAAATGTGAAGCAATAGTATTTGTTCCTGTTAAGTTTAATTTTCACTCTTTACTTTCATTAGAAGGCCTTTTTTAAAATTAAATGCTAAAAAAGAGTGATATAGGATCTTTTGTTTTGTGCATGAGAATATGCTCCCTTTTTACTATTTTGACCAATCGTGACTCTAATTGACAGGTTTTGCAGGGCGTAATGGCTTAGATAACGTTTGTGAAAGAATAACACAACCACTAGTTGTAGAGTTTGTCTTAACAGTCAAATCAAATTTCTAAATAAATGGATAAATGTGTGTATTAAAAGCCCAAAGGTCATAGAACAAAATCAATTTTAAAGATAGTTTCCGTTTTTAGTCGACGCTTTATGGTCAAGTGTTGCCATCTGTGTTAATGCTTGGGGAATTCCAGATTCAAGTATGTCTTGGTAATTATAATTTCAGGGGCTTCTAGTATCCCACTCTCAGCACTAGTAATCAGTACTGTCTTACTTATTTCCAGTTATTATTTACTTTTACTAACTACTTACTATTAATTACTATTACTAGTCGCTTACTAACCACCAATTACTATCTTACTAAGTAATACTGTCTTATTATTACTACTAATTAGAACAATCTTAGAACTACAAGTAACTCATCGTAGCTCTAAGACGCCCGAGATAATTTTAGAGGCTTGGAGGAGAGACTCATTGCTTTTCATGATTGTTGTAAATAAATTTAAAAGGCTTTAGAGATTTGAGGGGGAGGTATACGACAGCTCTCAACAACTCGTTGGAACACTAAGGCGCATGAAGTAGTTTCAGGGGGCTTAGATAAACCACCCCTTTTTCTCAGAGATTGAATAAGATATCACGCCCCTTTTGGGTTTATTTCGATGATATGACTAATATACTAAGCAAATACAGAAAATTCTCATAAATATATGAGGAGTAAAGCCAATATAAAATATTTGACACTTTAAAATGAATATACCACAATTTACATACACTTTTTTTTACTTTTTAATGCTTAAAATTCTTAAAAAGCTGAGGAATTTTTTCAGCTCTCCTGTGCTCTCCTCACGGGAAATTTTTAGGGTTTTGCTTATCATAATTAGTTTGTGCAGCATTGTGTAATTGCAGTATAAAATAGTTAACAAATAAATATATTGTTATAATCGTATTTGGTCACAAATAAAGATTTGGCGCAGTTTCTACTTTTTTCAGGATAATTTATTTTTAGTCTGCCATGTATTTTTCCTTTTTTATCCAAATTGCTGTCATATTCTTCAAACTTTAGAAGACCTTTTCATAGATTATTGAGATAAAATCGAGTAAATGTTAATTTTTCATTAGTGATAATAAAAGATAACACCCTGTTGCAGAAAGTTACTGTACGTAGATTAGGGGTTATGTTCCCTTGGGAATATTTGTGATAAGCATACAACTGTAACTTGAATCGAAAGGACAAACGACTTGTAATACTGAATTCATTGTTTCAGGTCTAGCCGGAATTACAATGTTACTTTTTGGTAAAAAAAAAGGATCGAAACTTATTTAAAAATAATTGAACATTTTCCTAATTTCCTTGTTTTTCACCAAATTTTTACTGTATAAAAAACTTGCTCTGGAAACCCAAACTTGAACCACAGAAAAAGCCATAATTTTGGGTTTAAACATCCACCTAAATTGAAGCTTTGGATTTCAAAATCTAACGATACATTACGACACTTTTCTTCAATTCCAACATTTTTACTAACAGAAACAGCAAAACTATATGACAAAAAGTGCAGCAAAAAAAAGTTAAAAAAAGAAAGTAGGAAAATGTTTGAAAAAGTGAACGATTGGATATCATTCATGCCAATTCATTTTTCCATTTTAAAAAAAAAGGTAGGGCAATCAATAATAATAAACAAGAAAAGAAGAAATATAATGGCAAAAAAACTCCCAAAACAGTAATATGAAAAAGGAAAAACTCAGAAATAATACGGAAAATTAAATAAAATCAAACAACAAAAAAAAAAACCAATAAAAAAGTAAAAATTGATATATCGTAAAGAATCTTCTCTCGAACTTTTAAGATTACCAAACCATGTGATTTTTTCTTATGAGGGCAGAGGAGCGAGGACTTGGCGTTCTTTATTAAAGAATTTTTGCATTTTTTATAGAATTGTTTGAAAACTGTGCGTCAATATTACAAAAAAAATCTTAAAATTAGTTTTCTACTGAGGTACACCTGTCAACGCATTTTTTTAATATCGCTTTACGTTTTGCTTTATTGGACAAACAATGGAAGAAGATCTGACTCAGTGTCTATACCATGCCAAGGTGTCAATCTTAGGAGTTTACTATTAGTTTTAGAGGTTTATTTTGCTTCTTCTTGAGATCAAATTGACCCTTGTTAACAATGCAGATAATAAGAATGTAGTCCTTGCCTGAAAGATCCAATCGAGCAAAGATACCAATGATAACAGATGTAGTTGTTGTTCAGACTTTGTAGAATAAGTTCCGTCAGCCGGCCTAGAAATTAAAAGGTAAAAGTAAAGTATACAACATTGGACTTTACAGTCCCTACCGGTGGTACTGATCTCCGTTTCGTGGCCCTTCAGCCAGGAAGTGCAATGGGGGGTTGGGGGCCAACCATCCTGTGCTTTTCGCACACCCTTTCTGTTTACCTTCCCCAGACAACTCCAGATACCCATTTAGAGCTGGGTCGACTCTGGCTGAGCTTACAGAGTCGCGCCGCTGACCCCCGTCCCAATTCAAATAATTGAGTACAATAGGATTCGCCCTCTTGAACAAAGGATCCTAAATCCCTAGAAATAAGGCTGAACGAACGAAAGAATGAGAAATTAGGCTCTACTATGAGCTTAACTCTTAATCCCCTCTCCCTAAAATTACTCTCTCTATGTTACTGTCATATTTTACTGAAAATGCGCTAGAAAAGTATACAGCTAGTCCTTTTCCTAGTCTACTCACATTATCTTTATTGCATCTATTTATCCTTAACACGAAGTTTAGAGGGTAGTAACATGAAGTAATGGGTAGTTTAGAGGGAAGGGTCTCCTCAGTGAGAGGATCACAGATGAATGCACAGAAACGAACATAAGTCCTTGGTACCTTTTTATTTTACTAGTTATGGGGAGCTGTGTATATCCGTGTTGATTATGTGGCCTCGACAGCTAGTAGGAGATGGAGCAAAAACCCTTCAGACGAAGGGGTATATGATATAGATTTATTGCCTGCTAAAACTGTACAAATACAATAAGGGGGAGAGTATGAATAAAAAGAAGAAGAAAAAGGTAGCACAATACAGTTAAACGCAAAAATGCACAACAGATTAAATAACTCAAAATTCAACTATTAAGTAAGAAAAAAAAAGAAAAAAGCAATAAAATACAGTTTAATTCAAATATATACAACAGATTTAATACACAGAATATTCAACTATTAAATATTAATTCTAATTTAATACACACACTGAAGAGTCACCCAAAGGTGATCTAGAGTCTGAAACTTATTTTGAAAATTAATTACTCTCATAGGGACAGCAACATCTGGACTTATCTTATCCGACCAAATCTTCTGATCAAATACTGGTTACTGGTCCACGGTGGTAGCCCAAGAAAATACTTAACATACTTAAAATAAATCATACGCAGCTTTTTCTTATCTGTCTGAGTGAAACATTTCCAAAACGGAGATATGTATACAAAATGTGGCAGAACAAGTAGATTATACAACCGGGCTAGAATATGACGATTTAATCTTGTCTTATTTTAAGAAAGTCAGATATTTGAAGCAATTTAAGTTGTGCTGTGCTTTATGTCTCTATGGTGAAGGGAATTTAAAGAAATCGTTGCTGCCGTTCCTTCCTACCCCTAATAATTATGCCTTCTTTGTGTTTAAATAAAAGATTGATACACTGACTAAAGTTGGGCCTTTAATTGACTAGGAGTCGTGAATCATCGTCAAGTGAAGTCCGACAACGAAGACGGCGGACATCCTATAATTCAGTGAGCAGTAGCAATAGAAATACATATGATGTCAAATCAAAGTCGCGAAGGAAAAGACAAACTAGTCTAGATGATTCGGATGAAAGAAAAGTTATTTATCTGTCAGATTTTCCACCGAATATTACAGAACGTGATATCCACAGGAAGTTCGCTAAATTTGGACCAATAAGCGATATTAAAATCAAATTTAGGAGTACTGGGTAAGTTGACAATTTTTTTGTTGATGCTATCTCTGATAGTCTGTATATAGCATTCATGTAAGGGTGGTATTCTGTAAGGAGTGGGTACTTGCTAGTTTTATTAGTAAGTCATCGTGTCAAGAATAAACTACTGAGGAAGAATTTGCGCATGTCGCCAATTGATACTGCAAGGACAATAACGATTCATGGTTTATCTAACCCAAACGGTGTTTTTTCAGAGAATGTGTTTGGTTAGCAATACATTTTACAAGACATCATTTCTAGTTTTCCAAAAATATTGATAGATCAGCTTCGTTTTTATGGCACTTGGTATTAACCAGGTGACACATGGCAATCGCAAATTCTGTCGGTCGGTCTGTCGGTCCCGGTTTTGCTACTTTAGGCACTTCCAGGTAAGCTAGGACGATGAAGTTTGGCAGGCGTATCAGGAACCGGATCAGATCAAATTAGAAATAGTTGTTTTCCCGATTTGACCAGCTGGGGGAGGGGGGCAGGGGGGGCCCGTTAAATCGGAAAAAATAGAAAAAATAAAGTATTTTTAACTTACGAACGGTTGATTAGATCTTAATGAAATTTGATGTTTGGAAGGATATCGTGTCTCAGAGCTGTTATTTTAAATCCCGACCGGATCTGGTGACATTGGGGGGAGGGAGGAGGGGGAAACCTAAAATCTTGGAAAACACTTAGAGTGGAGGGGTTGGGATGAAACTTGGTGGTGATCGGATCTCAATGAAATTTGATATTTAGAAGGATATCGTGTCTTGAAGCTCTTACTTTAAATCCAGACCGGATCCGGTGACATTGGGGGGAATTTGGGAGGGGAACCTAAAATCATGGAAAACGCTTAGATTGGAGGGACCGGGATGAAACTTGGTGGGAAAAATAAGCAAAAGTCTTAGATACGTGATTTAAATAATTGGAACGGATCCGCTCTATTGGGGGGGGGGGCAAATTCTGAAAAAATTGAAAAAATGACGTATTTTTAACTTAAGAAGGAGTGATCGGATCTTCATAAAATTTCATATTTAGAAGGACCTCGTAACTCAGATCTCTTATTTTAAATCTCAACTGGATCCAGTGTCATTGGGGGGGGGGGGGGGGGATCTTAGAAAATACTTAAAGCGGAGAGGTCAGGATGAAACTGGATGGGAAGAATAAAAACCTGTCTAAGATACGTGACTGACATAACTAGACCGGATCTGCTCTCTTTGGTGGAGTTAGGGGGGGGGGGTAATTTGGAAAAATGAGGTATTTGTAACTTGCGAAAGGGTGACCAGGTCTTAATGAAATTTGATATTTAGAAGAATCTCGTGCTTTAAAGCTCTAATTTCAAATTCCGACCAGATCCTGTGACATTGGGGGAAACTGGAATTTTTGGAAAACATGAAAATTGGGGTATTTTTATCTTACGAATAGGTGATCGGATCTTAATGAAATTTGTGACATTGGGGGAAGTTGGAGGGGGAATCTTGGAAAACACTTTGAGTGGAGGAATCGGGATGAAGCTTGGTGGGTAGAATAAGCAAATGTCCTTGATATATGATTGATGTAACCGTACTGGATTTGCTCGCTTTGGGGGAGGGGTTCAGTGATATGGCGAGTTTGGTGCTTCTGGACGTGCTAGGACGATGAAAATTTGTAGGCGTGTCAGGGAGCTGCACAAATTGACTTGATAAAGTCGTTTTCCCAGATCCGACCTTCTGGAGGGCTAAAGGGAGAGGAAAAATTAGAAAAAAATGAGGTATCTGTAACTTACGAGTGGGTGATTGGATCTTAATGAATTTTTATATTAAGAAGGACATCGTGACTCAGAACTTTTATTTTGAATCCTGATCAGTATTAAGACTCCGATTTTCCTTTTAAATCAATCTATTGATTCTTAGAATTTTGTTAGAGCTCGTACCATATGAGCTCTTGGCTCTTAGCTCTTCTTGCCTCGTCACAAGTGCCATATGAGCTCTTGGCTCTTGTTTATTTGTTTGCTTAGAAAATTTTTCAAATACTATATTTAATAATGTTTTTTTCTTTTGTTTATGGTTGTTTTCGGGTCATGTGTCTGTGTGTGGAGTGGGAGGGGGTCTCAATTTTGTTTGACACTTTTTATATATTGAATTTTTATTTTTGTAGCGAAATTGCAGAAAGTTAATCAGTTTGTGACGTGGGAAAGTAAAATTAGAAATAAGTCATTGGCGATACTATATACAGCGTATATAACTTGTCTTGTGCCAGACGTATTTCCTCCTCCCCCTCCTTGGGGACAATTCCCACATCTCATACCCCTGTAGAAACTAATCAAGCTCTTTTCTGCAAAAATGTAGAGTTTGTATATTTGCCAAAGAAAGATCACGGAAGCGTGTTTATATATATATATATATATATATATATATATATATATATATATATATATATATATATATATATATATATATATATATATCTCCATGGATAAATACATTGAGCCAAGAGGCCGATTAAAAAGTCTAATAAATATGCCTCTGGGGATGACATAGCCCCCCCCCCCCCCACAGCCCTTAGGGAAAGGGCTGTAAATTATACAATCTGTCCATTGTTTACATAGAATTTGGCTCGAGGCTAATTTAATTCGGCTGTAATAATAGCGCTTACAAACAAGAGTGATTCTTTCCTTATTTTGATGATCTTCAAAGCAGTTAACTGACTGCACATGGCGGGCACACATAGCATCTTTTGGTTTACTCAGTTGCACGTGTCGTTTTCAAAGAATACCGATAGCAAAATTTTTATATATTGGCCTGACGAACGGTCGTAAAAGTTCCTAGCTGGACAAGACGACCTAGACGAAACCGGGTCCCTTTTTCTGCTGTTAGACTTGAAAGTAAAGAGTAACATTAAATCCCAAAACGAGCTATGTTCTAGTCAAGATTAAAAGTGTCAAGCAGAATTTTGAAAAAAAAATAGAATTTACTCTGTACGTATTCTGTAAATACAGAATAAATTTTGCTCGTTCTAGGATTTAATATTGCTCTCTACTATCATGTAATAATACTTTCTTTGTGGCTGCTTAATTTTACATATGGGTGAAATTTTTCATGGGGGAGGGGAGGGGAATACGCCGGCTCCACGACTTGTCCAGGAGTCACATTTGTGAAGTGAATAATAAAAATAAACTATATTAAACAGATTATAGTAAAGATTAAAATTGGTGATGGAATATTGCTTAGAACATTAATCTGTCAATGTTGGGACGGGAAAGAATATCCAGGTTTTATCGCATTACGTCTCTAGTTTTTAATGCATCCTCTTCGTATCCCCCGCCACCTCAGACAAGAATTCCCCGTACTAGTTCTTGAGCTTCTCCTTCCCTTTCTCGTCAAAAACGGTAAATAAAGTATTTCCAGTTTGGAACGAATAGGAAACATTCTAAGGATAAGGCAGACATGCTAACCTGAAAATTGTAAAAAAAAATTAATCTAAAAAATCACTTAAATATGCAAGCCAAAGTGCAATGTTGTCAAAAATTGTCCCTCCGAAGTTTTAGGATCCTGTCAAATAATATCATCTGTCAAGTTATGTTTAAAATGAATAATTTAACACGAATTTTTCAGGCCCTTCCCATCTTTCTAAGCCTTCTGTCAAAGAGAGTTATACGGACTGTAATACTTTAATGCCTATCTGAGTAAAAATTAAGGTTGAGGGTATTAACTGGTGCTTTTTTTAGAGCTAGAGAGGATTGAAGCTTCTAAATTTATCTGAGAATGAAGGCATATTTAGTTAATACATCAAACTCTGTCAATTTAACATTGGCCATAAAACGCTTTTAAAGAATAAAATAAAATCCTAAAGTTATATCAAGAAAAATTGAGAACGTTAAAAAGTACAGAAAGTTGAAATCATTCTTTTTTTAGCTGCATTTAGTTTTTAACAATGTATTGAGTTTTATAATTATTTTATTTTAATTTGGCTTTCTTCTGTTGTAACTCATTATCACCTAATTATAGTGAGCCATATGCCTTCGTCACTTTTTATGATAGTGAAGACGCTTTGGATGCCATAGAACATGGAAATGATGACAAATCTAAGCCTCAGTGTGGCATATCTTTTGGAGGAAGAAGAAGATATTGTAGAGAAAACTATGCTGATTTGGGTAAGCCTATATTGTCTTGTAGTAAGAGAAAGTCTACTACTAATAACTCACTGCAGCGTCAAGCTGTCTGAGGCCAACACAGCTACGCACGCTCCTCCTCCAACCTAATCTATTCAAGGCCTCTCTCTTAAAACCCTCCCAGGAAGTTCCCATGTCCTTTAAATCTTAATTATGACATCCTCCCAACCCAGACGAGGACGACCTGCTTTCGGTGTAGCCCCAGACGGTTGGCCAAAAAGGGACAATCTTCGGCAATCTGTCATCCTTCATCCGCAGAACGTGGCCTAGCCATCTCAACATTTCTTTCATTATAGCCCTAGAAAGCGGGATTGAACCATATTTTTCGTACAGCCTACTGTTTGAAATACGGTCAGTCAGCCGGGTACCCAGAACAATCCTTATGCAATTTTTCTGGAAAACTCAGAAACTCGAACACTCTGAAATTTTACTTTTTCTACTTTAGCCGGATTTTAGGTCAAGTTTGAATCTTGGTTCAAAGTTGAGATGTATTTTCATAGAGTCTTGCAAACCTTACGGATAAGGGAGAAGCACTGCAGGTATATTCCGGAAAACTTTTAAGCTAGCACAAGATTCCCTAAGTTCCCGAATATTCAGTGTCCTGGAAATCGGCAAAGATTTTGCCAATGTTTTGTGGTGAAACTGTTGAGAAATAGAAGGTTCAAAACGGAAGAAATGCCATCCTACTTTTAGAAAATTTTTAGGATTTTATTTAATTGATGGGAGAGTAGCCCTCCTTGTCCTTTCCTATATAAATATCTTGAAGGAATGATCTCCTATCTGCTATTAGTACTAACTGCTCACCGCAGCACCAAGCCACTAGAGACTAATATAGCTCCGCATGCTCCTCCTCCATCCCAGTCTATTCAAAGCCTCCCTCATTACACCCACCCAGGAAGTTCATATTTCCCTCAAATCTTTCTTTGTGGCATCCTCCCACCCCAGACGCGGACAACCTGCTTTCCGTTTAGCCCTAGACGGTTGGCTGAAAAAGACAATCTTTGGCAATCTGTCATCCGCAGAACGTGTCCTATCCATCACAACCTTTTGTCTCATTAAAGCCCTAGAAAGTGTGATTGAAAGTGCCTAGAATGTGTTGTTCAATTAATGAGTGTGAGATGTTTTCCTCTTCTAGTAATCTAAGTGCGCTACGTAATGTGCTCTCCTTTTTTTTTTGCTATGGCAGTACTATTTCATATAGTTCAACTAGGAAAGTTGGTGGATTCATTTGTAGAAAACGGTAATTGGCAACCACATCAAATCCTTTACTTTGAAATTGTGATGTTATGCGATCGATGCTACGGGTCGCCCTTGCAGCATTAGATTTTAATAATCTTGAGTAGTGCTAAGTTTTGTGAGAGCCCTTGTAGAAATTGTGTATCCATAATTGGCAATAGGCCTATGCTAATGGAAGACATATAATGATGGCCAATTGAAATGGAAGGCAAAAACAAAAATTCGCATCTATATTTCTTAGCACAGATTGACCTGCACAAATTGACTTGATATCAGTCGTTCCCCCAATTCGACCATTTGGGGGGGGGGGCTTTATGGAGGGGAAATCGTGAAAATTGAGGTATGTTTATCTTACGATTCGGTGATCGGATCTTAATGTAAACGAAATCTTGAAAACGCTTAGAGGTGGAGGGATCGGGACGAAACTTGGTGGGAAGAATAAGCACAAGTTCTAGATACGTAATTGACATAACCGGGCCGGATCTGATCTGTTTGGTGGAGTTGGGGGGATTTCTAGTGCTTTGGTGAGTTCGAGAATAAGCACAAGTTCTAGATACCTGATTGGCATAAACAGATCCGATCTTTCGTCACAAGTGCCATATGAGCCCTTGGCTCTTGTTACTTCTTCTCATCTTAAGTTTAATATGGCCTTTACTTTTCTTTGAAAAACTTAATTTTTGGAATTTTCTTTTTAATTAATAATAAAAAAAAATTAATCTAAACTTTGCACTGTACTGGGATTTTAAGTATCAATCCTATGACACGGTATTCCACCTTTAGACTACAGTCAAACCTTTTAGGCTTAGGACACTTGTTCGCCTGTGAGTTCAAGCAAATTCAGTCACCCATTTTGCATACAAGTCCAGTGGACATAGTGCGTCACGCGTCAACCCAAAATCAATCGGATCTTTCATCTCTTAGTTCTATGACTGTCTACTTTAGTTCTGCCCTAGGAATGATTTATGGGCGGATGGATAATAGACTTATCTATCAACAAGTGAAATGACATCATTTTTATTCAATCCTAAAAAGGGCTTATGCCGAATTTGCCTCTCACTCACTTGGGACTATCTGTCTCGGCTTTTTTTTACAATAAACCCGTGTCTTAGTGCTCACAACTACTTGATTTTAATCAAAATAATCTTATAGATCTCTCTTGATTTTTTACCTAGGCTTTGTTGGACCCAAGTCGTAGACGACTTCCCCTTAAAGACTATTTTGATACCTCATATGCTTTGTGTATTCACAAGTGTACATTGTTTAAATGTTGCTATATTTCAGATAATCAATCTGAAGCCCGGTACCCACAGAAGACTTTGGACTTTGATGCACTCTTGCGAGAAACAAAAGAAAAGCTAACGAAACGATGTTGACAAATAGTGACATCTGTATTTCTAGAAAAATCTGTGTGAATATTTGGCCATTCAGCTTTTATTGAAAGTGCCTCAGGAATGTGGATAATGGTGCCTTAAAAAGTAGTAAATTACCGGGCAGTTATTTGCAAGATTTTGAGCAACAAAAAAATTGAAAGCAGAGATGGCGCTTCTGTTATCTTTTGCAGGTGAAATAGTTTTCGCCACGTCATCTTGAGAGTGGATGATCGTGTTGACACTGAAACTTGATTTGATATGGGCGTGAATCATCTGTGATATACCATTATTTTCTCCTTCTTTAACTAGTTTCTTTTCATGTTTCAATTTTTCTCTTCTCTGACATAATTGATTATCCTTATGCCCCGAAGGAAATGTTCAAGTCTAAATTACATCAAGTACATTCGTCTTTCAGAGAAGTGACTGACCACAATGCGTTCTGATTTTTATATTCCTCTTACTGCAATACCCTTGGTGGGGCATAGTAAAATTCCCCCTCCCCCTCAGTTTGTTTTCTCTGATAAAGGCTTTGGTTTGCAGGTTAGATCTTTTAGGCTTTAGTCTTGTTTATTTAGGATATTGAACCAAAATAAATAAAAGAAATTGAACTCGTGGGATTTAAAGTAGTGATGGTGTACTTTGAATGAAGTAGTCATAGAAATATGCTCAGTGTTCAAAACAAAATCAGTAATTTTTAAGTATGGGAAGATAACCACGAGTGATTTTTCTTCAGTACAGTTTTTTGGTTACAACATTTATGTTAAGATATACTGTCCCTCCTCCTCCTTAATATTACCCATTTCTGATTGTTGTTGTGTTTACGCCTTTATTCGTATAATTACATTTAATTTTTTTTCACAGCCTGTTAAAGGTGGTGTCTTTATATAACTACTTCATCATATAACTTCCTCTATACAGAGACTCTAGTATATTCTCCTCTAACTCTTCATCTTCAACTATGTATAACATCCTCTACCATATATTTGAATAGAATAGAAAAATTAATCTTCCTTTGCTATGTAACTCTACTTCACCATATAATATCCGCTACTATGTAACTACTTCATCCTCCCCGTGTTCTAATATTTGCACCAAGGGTGACAATCGGATTTGGAGACTTAGTACCTTTTGAAAACTGGTGTTGATTCAAATAATTTGTAGATCAGATGACGCCTTTAGTGGGACTTATTTAGGTGATTTCTCTATTTTGTCTTAAAAATTTGTGACTTTATTTATGTGTTTTTTTTGTTTTTTTTTTAGTCTTTGTTTCGTAGCGTAAACGATTTTTTTTTTTTTTTTTTTTTTTTTTTTTTTTTTTTTTTTTTTTTTTGTTAAAGAGACGTGAACTTACTATACACACTTGTAAGCTATATGAGTATCATGTTGAACAACAGAAAAAATTAAATAATTTGTGCTAGTGATTCAAACTCAAATGATTTTATTGTCAAACGCCTTACACGGTCATGCCGATCAGTGACAGGTATTGTGGCAAGCAAAAAGCTATTGTGGTAATTGTGGCGATCAATGGCAATAAAATATAATTCTTGGCTTTACTCTGAGTACTCTGCTTTGATTTCACGGGAGTATTTTTGGGCCAAGTGGCCCACTCTGCCACTAGGTGGCTGGAGCGTACCTCCCCTCTATCTCAGCGCACCTCTCCTTGCGTTCTCGATTTTAAATTCGAGTTACTCGGCACGATCTCATGAGAGTATGAGAACAGACTGTTTCCCCTCTTGTTGGGGAACTTTCAGCGTCGATTCAAGGGGTAAAGGAAAGTTTCACTCTTGAAAATAATAAAATAACGTAGTGAAGAGATTTGAAATACATAGAAAACTATGCTTAAATTACTATAATATACTGATAATTTTTAAATCCCAGTTTCTTCTTAGCTTTGTATTCAAATTTTCGTTTTTTTTTCAGTTTCCTGAAAAAAATACATAATATATACAACATTCAAGTACACTACTAAATATTCAAGTACAATATTCAATATTCAAGAAATATATACAACAACCTTTCAATACATTGAATTTTACATGAATAGGTCAGTCACAGTAAATGAACTCAATTGGATAGCTCATTAGTCCTAAGGATTCTTGTGTGTAATTCCTGAGCCAGTTTTACGTTCATGTAAGGCTCAAGAGTTCTTCAGTATGGACTAAGTAGTTACTCAGTGTGGCATTCATGGATCCTATAATTTACTGTTACTGTCGCCACACAAGTTGAGCTCCCTGCCCAGGGGTAGTCAATGATCGCCAAAACCCTCATTCATTATTAAATTAAGTTTTTTTTAAGGACACGTTCAAGGCCGTATCCAGGGGTGGTGGCGGACTGGGTTTGAATCCCCTGAATTTTTTGCTTTGTAGTTGTTTCCCTCCTTCAAGTGATTTTGCTCCATGTTTTCAAATAATGATCTTAACGCGACAAATTCTTAGTCCAAATGCTATTCTGAAAGTGTATCAGTTGCATCTCTAAATCCTCAATTTTCATCATTGGAATTTCTTTAATTCCAAAGTATTATAATCAACTACGTAAGGAGACTTGATCATTTTAATTATCTGTTTAAATCTTTCACTGAACTATCTACTTAATGAGTACACGTGTTCTGGTGCAGAAGAAATACCTCTATTTCACGCGGTGGTATTGCTTTTTCGATTATTTTTGTTTTGTTTTGACTGTCCGCCCTGGTGTCCACAACTCACTTCCAAAAACTAATCCTGAAAACACTGTTTAATCTTGTCAATAATAAGCTCTTGCATAACGCTCCTGTCATAGGTTTGTCATCACTGCCCTATAGGAAGTAGATTCCGAAATGTAAATGGGGTTACATCAGGGAAGCCGAGATAAGTTGATTTCTTGTGGACAGCAATCACAAAATGTCCAAGACCCACGAAGTAAACATTAATTATTTTTAATTAATTATATATATTTTTATTAATTATTTTAATTAATTATTTTCTAGCTTGCAGTGACTACGTGTACATTGTACAACTAGTCTGTTTCATTTTCCTCACAAAGATCAGTGTCCAATTTTGAAGAATTTTAAGGAAATAGGCTAGTCTATATTATTGTAATGACAAGTAAAAAAAGATAGGGAGCTTGCTGTGTCGCGATACCAGATCCAATAGATGACCAGAACGATTCTTTGTATATCTGCTATTGACAAAAGCTATAAGTTTTCTTCTGGCAATTATAACGTGTTAGGCTGTGTGAGCTTAATTTTCCCACCATGTTTTTCGCATGAGATAATCAAGCACTGTATAACTTCTTGGAATCGAATTCACTTGATTTTTGTGTCTTTATTTGTTTAGGATTGTTGGGTTGCCATTAATTATTTACTTTTAACACATCAGAACAAAAAAAACTTCAACTTGTCCTTTCACACTTAGGCAAATGTTACTTGATAAATGTTTTAGTTGACAATGGGTTGATTATTATAAGTTATTAATTAACGAGTGTTTCCGCTCTCTCATTTACTGCTATTTTAATTTGTGAAAAAAGAACTAAATTAAGATTTGTGGAAGTATTTAAGTCGGGGTTAAATCTTAAACAGTACCCTGGAATATAAAAAGGAGATTCCAAGCCAAAATCGCATCCATAGTGGGGTTGTCGGGTTTGACCTCTCCCCATTCTGAGACTCTTGTCTGACTCGTAAAAACGCAAAAAAATGCATATGAGCAAATTTTTGATGCTTTGATGAACTTTTTTGAACCCCTCCCCCTATCTCTCCCCATGAAAAAATACCATCCAGAATAAAAATTCTGGATATGCCCTTGTTTCAAGCAGCATACCGTCGCTGTCCTATCTGACTTTTTTTTTTTATTCGGAAACAATTGCCAAAAGCCTTTTGGAGAACTAAACTCAAAAGTAGGCCCAGCAGGGCAATGTTTGTTCAGTACCACTCTGATCCTCATGGTCCATATTTTTCTGCTGACCCTCCCTTTGAGGTTTTCCAATTGTTTCTGGGGTGTAATTTTTTATTTTTATGTGTGTGTGTGCATTTTGAAAAAAAAGGATGTCTAGAAATTTTTTTTTTGAATTTTGAGAAAAAAAAGTGATGTCTAGATAATTTATCAAGTAAAGAAATTCTTCAGTATGCTTCTTTTTGCTGGTAATTTTTATCGGTGATTGCTTGGGAGAAATACTGCTGGTGCACGTAAGCAAGTTTATTGGTTGTAAGTGTTAGCATCAATATATATTGTTAAATACATATGAAGTTTAAGGTTTTACCACATTTCCTGTGTTTTCTCTTTTATTAAAGCTGGATTGTGTTTAGTGTTGGCCAAAGTGTATTCACATATATTTTTTTGAATTTTTACGCCAATTTGTTTTTGTTTTCTGGTGGGCCGTCCGTTCGTGCGGAAGTACGCAAGGCCTTTAGATGAGGAATAAATTTTTACCTCGCTGATACACCTTGTTTTGTTTGTTTCTTGAAGATAGTTAGGAATAGCATATGCTTTTAATATTTAGACGCTAACGGGCTCTACTTTACCAATGGCCCCCATCAACTCGCTTATCGGACAATCGCAACTTTCATGTATCCATATGAGGCACCTACTTAATATGAGTGTTAATTTGTTCCTATCTTCACCAGTGGTAAATCCAGGATGGAGGGGATGGAGTAAAGCCCTCCCTGTCGGGGAGCACTTTATTTTGTGCAGTTTTTCCTCGTATTTATATGAATCTGTCAAGTCGAAAAAAGTCGACAGAATGTGTTGAGCACAGAAATGAAAATATTGAGAGCCATGGTTCACCCGAAATAAAAAATAATATAGCCAGAGGAGGTTAAACAGTCCAATAAGCTACCATAACAAACACAACTCAGAAAAGCTGTTCATTAATTGAATTTCAGTGCAGTCGTGAGTCCTTAACCTGCTTATAGCTTCCTATAGGGTTTTCACTCCTCTTGTTAACTCTGCAAGGCTTTTCACCAACACACGATTCTGGCTGAGAGAATTCGTGAAAGTTCTAGCCTGACATCGCTATTATGCAAAGAGAGCAGAATTTTCTAGCAGGCGTAATTTGAGCCAAAATCGACCCATTGAGCGTAAACTACATTAGGCTCAAAACATCCTCTGACAAGGGGACTGGCTACGCCTTCCTGTTCCAACAACAATATTTAATGTTTAATCTTAATACAAATGATGCAATTTTACCTAATATAAGGCTAATGAAAGTGCCCACACAAGTAGTTTAGCTGACTTTGCTTTCAGCCTTATGACGTCTTCGAGCGAAAAGCAACTCTTTCAGTGGCCCTCCTTGCTTACCAGAAAAGAATTAGCGCTGCTATTTTAGAGACCAGTTTCCATCCCTAGTTTTGTCTTTAGAATAGCTTTCTTCAGGTACTCGATATCGATACTGGTACTGATTTCGTATACTAATTCAAAATATATTTCGTATTTTGTATACTGATACAGCTTTCTTCAGGCACTCAATATCGATACTGATACTTATTTCGTACACTAATTCAAAATATATTTCGTATTTTGTATACTGATACAGCTTTCTTCAGGCACTCGATATTGATACTGATCGATACTGATACTGATTTCGTATACTAATTCAAAATATATTTCGTATTTTGTATACTGATACAGCTTTCTTCAGGCACTCGATATTGATACTGATCGATACTGATACTTATTTCGTACACTAATTCAAAATATATTTTGTATACTGATACAGCTTTCTTCAGGCACTCGATATTGATACTGATTTCGTACACTAATTCAAAATATATTTCGTATTTTGTATACTGATACAGCTTTCTTCAGGCACTCAATATCGATACTGATACTTATTTCGTACACTAATTCAAAATATATTTCGTATTTTGTATAATGATACAGCTTTCTTCAGGCACTCGATATTGATACTGATTTCGTATACTAATTCAAAATATATTTCGTATTTTGTATACTGATACAGGTTTCTTCAGGCACTCGATATTGATACTGAGCTACAATCTGCAGTAAAAGATATTAGCTTCTTGGTTACGCTGTCTATCAAGTGTTACGTCTATCCCGTAAGTCAAGAAAAAGAAATATAAATGTTTCGACGGTATTATTATATTTATTTATTTTTCACCCACTTACAAAAAGGAAAACAAGTGGAATACAGTAGGAAATAAAACTAACAATTAACACAAAACGTGAGGCGATACTTTACAAATAATTTTGCCAGCCTCAACGTTGGTTGGCCGTATCAAAGACAAAGGGTCAATGCAGGGCTTCCACTTCTCATATTTTCCCATGAGATCTAATGTTTTCGGAAGATTTCTCATGCGAAAAAAAATTTGTCTCATGTTCTCATGTTTTAGAAGTTTTCTCGTGTTTTTAGAGATATTCAGGTTTTTTTCTCATATTTACCTTCATTCGACATAATCTCCCGATTTCTGTTGATTTGAGCTCTGTCCAACTCGAAGTTTATGATCTTTTGCAATTTTCTGGCAAACTGCAAAATATGTCTTCATTGCCCGTAGGGAATATTTCCGCGAACCTTAATTAATGAATTTGTCGGCAGCTTGTCCCGTGACTCACGATTGTTGTGTTCAAAAAAAGGGTTGATTTGATTCTCAGTTTATAACTTCATCTGAACTGATCAGATCAGGTTCACTGGATAATTTGTGTACAATAAGGACGTTCTTTACCTTACGCGAAAGGATTTTTTTAAGGGTAAGTACTAAATTTACTGGAACTGGACAGTTATACATCCCTGCACGTGTGCAACCCAAGAAGTAGGCCACCGACCTCTCCTAGGGGGTAGGCGGCTTTTATACTTCTATTATCCGTTTCTTTACCAAAATACATGTTTTAACTTGAAACCAGTTCTTAACCTGTTGCCAGTTCAAGAATTCTATAGTACAAATTTGAATACACTATTCTCACGGATCTCATAGATATTCGGTATTTGGCAGACTAATAGCCTAGTCTATATCAAAATAACGATTTCGAGTGCCGGTAAAATCGGCTTCACAATATAGGAGGATCGCTTTTAAGATGTGGGCCTAAGCCAGCCACATCAAATCTGTTTTCAAAGGGGAAAACCTGTTTTCAAAGTACTGATGTATTTAAATTTTATGTCACTGTGTTCAAAGTGTATTATTTTACTTTTCTAAGTGTGTTCTTTTGTTCTGTTTTGGGGAGACCGGAAATCGCGAAAAACGGATAGAATGGAGAAATCGATGCATCGAGAACCCGATCAAACTGACTTGTAAATGAAACTTTACTCGGTCCGATAGTCGTGGGGGAGTGGAGCAGGTGACCTTGGAACACGTGAATTGGACGTGAATTTGGAACAGGTGACCGGGGGGTAAAGCCCCCCCCCCCTCACCGTTTTCTAGAATTCCCCAAAATTCCAGAAACCTGAAAGTTCAAAAGCCCCCTTTTCCGGATTATTTTGATGTACTTTCGGACCGGTTCGTATTCCAGATGACAGGATGAAGACGTCAAAGAATAATCTGGAAGCACAGACTCCGGAAGTCCCGGGAGGTGAAGACCGGACTTGAGACTCTCAAACATGTTTTCGATTCTACTTTGTTCTGTCTCTCTATTACTGACATTTTTCTCGCCAATTCAAGTTGTATTGGTGGTATTATATAACTGGACAACTGGTACGTAAGACAAAAAAGCTGTTTTTTTCCCTATATATGTTTTTTTTTTTTTTATTCGCTGGTGATTTCTTTAACCCATTTTCGGGCTCATTAGTGGCTAGTTTTTCCTCATCATTGCAGACTCCCCAAAACTTGTTCGGGAGTCAGGTTGTAGTAAGAAGTAAGTGGGATGTGGTAAATAAATGAGACCAAGAATCTCCCTTGTAGGTGCAACACCAAACCAGAAGTGAGTAAACACCAGACACTACTAGTAGTGCAGAATACGTGCCTATTAGTTGAAAGCTGAGTTTAAATAGAAATGAGTGATATAGTGATCTGCTGCCAAATTTGGGTTTCGTTTGAACACTCAATTCAAAATATAAAAAAAAAGAAAATTCTCATGCTAAATCTCAGTTTCTCATGTTTCTAAGTTTCAACGTTCTCATGTTTCCTCAGGTTTTTTGGCTATGATAATATGTTTTTGACAATTTCAAAGTGGAAGCCCTGGGTCAATGAGAGAGTTATCACACAGAACAAGGTATCATCGAAAGTTGTCGAGAATTTGAGGTAACTGTGAAATTTGACTTAAAAGATGACAAAAATTTACTGCTTTTTTGTTGGCGAGTTTGTCAATCAAAGCGGATAGAACTCCAGAGAGCTCCCAAAGGAGCAAGATTACTCAGATGGTAATTTCTTTGAACTAATTTTTAGTGTTTGCCGAGCGGATATGCTAGAACATTATCAGGGACTGCCTTTCCCTGAGCTTTAAAGGGGAACTTCTGCTCCGTTTGTTTGAATAAACAAAATTCACACTTTCTGATGATATAAGTTTAATTAAGTCTAAAGATATCCATCTCTGGCACAGAAAGAGGGAAGTTAAAATTGTTTTTCTACCTTCAAGTTTTTCAAGGCAGCAAACAAAATTTGTGGTAATATTGGCCTATTGAGTTTTAACCAAAAACGTTTTTTTTTTCTTTTGCGTTTATTGGACGAAGTTTTGTCCCCAATTGTACAAGTGTTTTGTCAAGAAATATTAGCTGTCCTCATTCTTATTCATTATGGGTGCGTTTCTTTACTTGTCCGATTATTAATCTGATTAATCCAAGCGTTTCTTTAGACACATATGACGTCAGAGGTTAGTCGGATTATCCCCACAAACGCTCAAGATTACTTGTCCGTGGGCTGGCACTTTATAACCCCCAAATAAAAAGATTATTTGAGGATTGTGACGTCAATGCTATATATTTTTTTAAATGGATAAACATGTGAAATCGTTAAGTCTAGAGAAAAGACAAGGAAACTGTAAATAATAGAAATAATCTTAGCTTTTCAGTGACCTGTAAGTAATATTATGCATATTCCTTAGTATCTAAAGGGTTTTTGGTGTTCTAGGCCTGTCTTGCATAGGCTAAGCTTCATAAGGAGTCAGAAGAAAAGTTTTTTTGTTATTAAAAAGGTTGATTCTTAGGGAGGCAGCTATCACATTGGTGAGTTAGTCAAATGTTATTATATCAAACAGGTCTAGTTTCTAAACCATCCTATAATTATTAGTTGGAAAAAATTTAGAATGATTAGGCCAATACCTATAGCCTTTTATATAGTCTATATTTGTTGAGACTGCTATTTAAACTGGATTTTTAAGATACAGTAGGGGTAAAATTTTACTTTAGCTACTTTTGGCTATCTTTGAAAGAGGTTAGGCTAGGAAAATGAAACTTTCAGGGATGTGTCTACAGGCTAAAGTATTTCCCAGGAAGGTATTTTGAAGTACCTACTTCTACTTCTTTTCCCTCTAAAGGGTCCTGAAATTTTTGGGTGCCTTATTTTTTTGGTTATCAGTTTCTTTTTCTCTGGCCTTAGTTCTTAATTATTCTGGCCTTAGACAACTCCTGTTGATTGAGCAGAACTTTAAGCCATAACACTGTTTTTTCTAATTCTAAAAATAATCTTTTATGCCACCTCATTATAGGTTAAATATATGGCTTATATTATTTATTCTCCATGAATTTTTGTTTTATTTGATTTCATTGATGTCAGTTGCTTTCTGTTAAAAATATATTTATTTTTTTACATCAAGCTTCTTCTTTTGTGAAAAAATTTGAACTGTTTTTCTTTTTATATATTGTATAAAATGTAAAGGAATACCTGGCCCTTCATTTCACAGATTCAGCTGAAAGTATTAGAGGCATCTTACATCAAAATTCATTTGACACATTTTAATGTTGTTTTTTTTTAGATGACATAGGACACCATTAAAGTTTTGCATTTGCTTTGCTAAAAAGTGCCAAGTTTAGAGAGTTATGTTAATATTTTTCTTGCTGATGAGTATAATTTTTTTTTAAATTCCTTCTGTTTAAAGAATTTTAGAGAGATTCTGAGCCAACCATGGGTATATTGTTGTTACAAATGATTTTTCTCAAATGGGGTTGTGGAAAACAAGTAGAACATATAATTTCTCTTTTTTTATTATTTCAAAACCAGAATATCACAAAACTAAGCATTAATATTGCTGATTGTACCTTAAGTAAATACAATCCCTGATGGAGTTTTGTTGATACCTGTTTAAAAATTTATTTTTCTTAATGAAATACATATTGTTTGTGGGACAGCAATGAGCAACTATGACTTGAGTTATTTTTTTTTTTTCAATATTTTCTTTTTTCCAAATAATTTTTGTTCTCTGGTGACATTTGTATTCCTTCCTAAGTGGCTGGCACTCTAGGTTGAGAATCCTTTATCCAAAGGGCACAGGTTTAATTTCTGGCATTAGCAGTTTATTTGGTTTGGGACGAAGGTCAGTGATGTAACTCTGTAAGTTCAGCCAGAATTGGCCCAAACTTAACAGGTTACCTAGAGAAATCTGGGGTCAGTAAGCAGGAAGGACATGCAAAAGCATAGGATGACTGGCTCCTAGCTTCCTATTGCACTTCCTGTCTAAAGGATTACCTGGTCCTTTACTAGGCTTCTGACTTAGCCATAGGAGCTTTCTTTTAAACCCATTAAATATAAGTACAAAGGAAGAAATGTCAGTAAGGTGGTCCTTCCTTTTCCATGAATTTTTGGTGTACAGACAACAGTGTAGGTCATAAGAATTGGCTGGTGAATGTTTTGCAAGGTTTAAAAATTTAGGGCAATTGCTCAGGTTGGCAACTGAGCACAAAAGTAAAATTTTGTGAATGGTTTTTCTTTGTGAATGTCATATTTATGTCATGTCCAGAATTTTCAAGTTAATCTTCATTGTTTTTTTTTTTAATTTCCATGGCCCTAGGACTTTAGTGTATTAAAACCTACCTATGTCCATCCATTTTCTTTTAAACAGAGAGGAGTTCTATGTTTCCTAGCTTCAATAAATTTATAGTCAATTTTGAGACCAGGGTTACAAAGTAGGTCAAAACTTGCAAGTGGAACTATGATATGACTAATTAATTTGTAAGAAATGTATATCAATTTAAAGATTAAAAAATTATGTAGAAAACAAACAAGACAAATAAATAAAAGTATCCCTTTACAACCATTTAATTAAGTGTAACAAATGTAGATTATCCCTAAGATTGAAATGAACAAAGCTTCAATTATGAATCTGTTTTCTTTAAACAGACTGAAGGGACAAACCTCCAAGCTATGACAAATTCAATCTCACTTTTGATCTCTTTCCTTTTCAATAGGAACTTTCTTTGGATTTTTTTTCAACCAAGTAAAAACATTAGGGACATGATCAGGTATAAGTGACCTTCCACTAAGCCTACATACCCAGGGGAAAATTGTGCAGCTATACTAATAATTGGTAAATTTTTTGTTGTTCATATGTTTGATTTACAAATAAAGTGAACATACTCCTTGATGCCCTTTTTTATTTTTTACAAACATAATAAGTGCTTCAAGTACAAGTTTTTGAGCTCTTGAAAATGACCAAAGTATACTCAAATAGTTTTTGGGTATAAGAAAGCTTAAAACATTGGTCTCAAACTTACTGTTTCATTATTAATCCATTTTTTACATGTTGTATAATCTATGAGCACTGATTTTCCACAATTAAGTTGGATTAATAAATTTTACAATATTATGCTGTATTTCTTCTTCTTTGATGCCAAATTTTCAATTAAGGTATGTGTTTTTGGTCATTTTTGACAAAATAATGTATGTTTTTCACTGCCAAAATTTGTTAGGTTAAGTAAGGTCAAAAAGTGCTTAAACTTGAACTAGCAAAATAAGCAATTATTATATTTGTAAAGAACATACAAAAAGGCATCAAGTGGTATATTCATTTTATTTTTAAATCAAAATATGAACAACAAGAAATTCACCTCTAACATGCCTAATTTGCAAACATATAGCCCAAATTATATATTTCCAATGTTTTCTGCCACCTGTTACTTGTTTTTCCAGTTCTTGTTTTGCCACAGTTGCCTCAATTAACAGGTACAAGGGTTGAGGGATAGATTGGCAGAATCAATAGAAAATATGTAATTTCAGCTATAGATTTCCATATTAGCAGGGTTGGGGCTAAAGTAGTGCAGGGCTGCATGTAGAAAGCTATAATTATTATGTAAATTACAAAGAATCATCTTTTTTTAACAGGTTTTCTTCTATAGGTCTACAGGTCCTTCTCTTGGCTTATACCACATCAAGCATTATATAACCAAAGAAGAATAAGTAGCAAAAAGCTATATATACATAAGCACATGTTATTTAACAATGACTTCTCTAGTGCTTAACTATGACCCCTTACTAATATTAACAAGAAACAAGGGTAAAACTGGTGCAAACAGTATTACTGGCTTTCATATAAAGTGAATATACCCCTTGATGCCTTCTTATATGCTCTTTACAAATATAATAATTTCTTCTACTGCAAATTCAGATTTAAGCACTTTTTCACCTCTTGACCTCTTAAAAATGACCTATTAATGGAGTCATTACAAATCTGTAATAGTTTAGAAACAAATTTGGGCTATATATTTGCACATCAGGGGGGTGGGGGTAAAGCATAGCATATATTATATACGTAGACTAACCATTGCTGTTTTTTTTTTAATGTGTTTGTGCACATCAAATTTTAATGAAAAGAGAAATCACCAGTGCAACAGCACACACACAAAAATTCAAGCAATGGTTAGTTTACATATTAAATATATGCTACACTTTACCCCCACCCCCTGATGTGCAAATATATAGCCCAAATTTGTTTCTAAACTATTACAGATTTGTAATGACCCCATATATAGGTCATTTTTAAGAGGTCAAAAAGTGCTTAAATATGAACTTGCGGTAGAAGCAATTATTATATTTGTAAACAGCATTACAAAAGGCATCAAGTGGTATATTCAAATTATATGAAAGCCAGTAATACTGTTTGTACCAGTTTTACCCAATGGTAAAACTGGTGCAAACATAAATAGGTAACAGAAAAAGTGAAATTTAGTGTAAATGACAATCAGGAACTGGATCAAGGGGGCCAAAAACAGGGCTATATAATTGGAGTTCAAAGAACGTGGTGATTTTTTAGTGAAAAAAAAAGCACTTCCCTGGCTAATTTAGGACTTTGAATTAATTAGCCTACCAAAATTTTCCTATCCTATGCAATTGAAATAATTTTCCCTTTTCAGAGCATTAAGACAATTTATCACAATAAAAAATATCCAAAGCATCTTGAATGGAATGACTTAAAAAGGCAAATGACAACCACAATTTGAAATCTTACAATTAAACTTCTGGCCACACAAATTGTATTAGGCTACCCAGCTCTGAAATAATTGCTGAAGCTGTATTTGCCTGTAAAATTTGAAACAGGCCCAAAGTCCTAGCCTCTTCCTTGTCAAAACTTCACATAGCATTAAAATAATAATTACACGTGACCAATGTTGTTATTATTCGCAATTAATCTTGCCGTTTTCAGTAACACGTGGCCAGACAAGTATTTGTTGCTATCTTTTAGGGGTTAAACCTCGATTAGTAAAAATCCCATTGGACAAGTAAAGAAACGCACCCTATAATGAGCTTAAAAATTACTCATCTTCCTCTGCGGCATGAGACAGTTTTGAATTTTGTACAGCTAAGTATTAAGAAAATCAATGGCAGGAACTCTCTGGTTGACAATTGACAATGATTTGATAGAGAAATTCTCAACCATTGTAAACTAGCAGCTTTTGTTTGGACGGCGGAAATGTAACTGTTGGGGATTAGCAGGGAATTTTGCCTGGACGGTGGAAAAATGCTATTCCATGCTCTAAAGATTCATCTTCAAGAAGAAGAAGAATCAAAAAAGTAAATAATGTAGGCTATTCTATTTAATGGTTCAATTATTTAATGGTTCAATTATGTACAAGCCATATGAAGTGGCAGAGTCTTTGAATAGTTATTTTGCAGGTCAATCTTCAAATAGTAACACATATAATAACTCTATGTTTATGGAAGCTCAGTTTCCCCCAGGGTCTGTCACTAATCTTGACAAAGATTTTGATATGGATGTGCTAACTTCTACAATACAGTCTCTAAATGACTCAGCAATGGGTGAAGATTTGGTCCACAATAAGATGCTTAGAGCTCTTCCACCGACTTTCTTGGTCCCTCTTCTTTACTTGTTTAACAGATGTTGGGACAGTGGCACTGTCCCATCTGCTTGGAAGTCTTCTATTCTAGTCCCAATATATAAAGGTAAAGGGGATCGTTCAGACCCAGCTTCATACCGCCCAATTGCCTTAACCTCATGCATTGCTAAACTCTATGAGAAAATGATTAAGCTGAGATTTGAACCCCTTATTGATAATTCTCTTATCGCTGAACAAGCAGGTTTTTGGAAAGGTAGATCAACCCTTGATAACCTAATTCAATTTGATCATGACATTAAGAAAGCTTTTATAAGAAAGAGAGTTGTTTCTGCAGTCTTCTTTGATATTAAGAAAGCTTATGATACATTGGACCCCTTTGCAATCCTAAGACAGGCTCATAAATTTAATATTGGAAATAATTTCTGGAAGTGGTGCAGGGCAATGCTTTTTAATAGGACTATTAAAACCAGAGTTGGATCCATATGCTCCTCTGCTAGTACAGTCTCATTAGGTGTTCCTCAAGGAGGAGTTTTGAGTCCTCTTCTTTTTAACATACTGATTAATGATATTATTTTGGCTGATATGCCCTCAATAAAGTTTGTCTTATATGCAGATGACTTAGCCCTTTGGACTGAAGGCTCCTCTCCTGAAGCTTGTCAACCCAAGCTCCAGGGAGCAATTGATAAACTGTCAATATGGCTTAATACAAAAAATCTGGTTTTTTCTATCCCAAAGACCACTGGCATGGTTTTTTCTAGGAAAATTGACCTTAGGCAAGATTGTCTCTCAATTAATCTGACTCTATATAAACAACAAATTCATTTTGCCAGGAATGTGAAATTTCTTGGTATCTGGCTGGATAGTAAGTTAAATTGGAATGATCATATCTCTCATCTTTGTGATGCACTTGAAAAACGACTGAATTTTATGCGTGCTGTTGCTGGGCAAAAGTGGGGAGCTAGCCAAGATAGTCTTCAAAAACTATTCACATCTATAATATATGGAAAGATTGAATATTGTCTCCCTGTCTATTACTCAGCTTCCAAAAAGTTAATTTCTAAAATTGAATCAATAGTTCACCATGGCCTGAGATTAATCACAGGTGCACTAAAAAGTACTCCTATTGCAGCTCTGTTCAATGAGGTTAATATACCTTCTTTAGAAGAAAGATTCTTGAAACTTTCTTCTAATTACTTTATGAAAGTAAATACTAACCAAAACCTCCATGTTCTCAAGGAGTGTCTCATAAATCATTCATTTCTCTATGAAAATCGGAAGACATATAGTAGTCCAGCCATTATCAAGTTGGTCTCCTTGCTCAATGGCATAGGTGTTCCTGAAAACCTAATCTTTTCTTGTCAGACCCAGATATCTCCCAACACTCCTAATAGCATTGATAATGTTATAGATATAAAAATCCCTGTCATGGATTGTCCTAAGAATAAAATGAATAGTCTAATCCTTCATCAACTTACACTAGCTAAAATGGTTGAATTTTATAATTGGAAAAAGATATTTACTGATGGATCTGTCTCAAATGATGGGAAGGCATCCATAGGCATTTTTTCTGAGTGGAATGGTTCATCAGTTGGGATTAGAGTTTCAGATGGAATCTCCATTTTCCATGCAGAATGTCTTGCTCTCCAAAAAGCTTTGGATACAGTGTTATCAGGCACATTTGTTATCTTTTCTGACTCTAAAAGTGTTCTTTCTGATCTAAAAAAGAGGCAAGGAAAAGTTATTCCAATTATTGTTCATCTACAGGGAAAAATTCAGAAAATAATGTCTTCTGATGGTCTTCAACTGAAAATGGTCTGGGTTCCTTCTCACATAAGGATTAAGGGAAATGAAATTGCTGACAGTATTGCAAAACAGGCTATCCACCACCCAATTACTTGGAAGGTTGCTCTCACTGTAAATGAAACTTCAAAGTTAATAACCTCTGCTGCAAGTTCTCTTAGAATTAATAATACATGTATTGCAACAACAAATATTTATGTTTTGTCTTTTGAGGGGCATTATATCCCACATCACCTTATCCACCCAAATAGGAAAATTGCAAACTCTATTTTCTGTCTGAGAACTGGTCATGCAATGACCAGATCTCGTCAAGCACTATATCATCTTACAGATAGCAAGTCATGCCCTTTTTATAGGTGTGTAAATATTGATGAAACAATAGATCACATTCTCTCAGAATGCCCTCGTTTCACAACTGAGAGAAATATTCTGATCAGAAAAATTGAATCATTGGGCCTGAAGACGTCCACTCCTCTCGTTTTAGGTTTCACTCGTGTTAGTAAAGATAAGGAGTTAAAAATATTGGAGGCATTGGGAGTTTTTGTGTCTTCAACAAAGATTTTCAACTGGTTGTAATTTCATTTCTTTTTTTCTTTTTTTTTTCAGTCACAAGAGTGTGGTGAGAAGAGAAGATGATTTGATTTGTATGTTCTTTTCGTTTCTATGATTTTAAGTTTAATTATTGTTTGGTGACGCAGAGGGCGAAAGCCGAGCGTATTTTCTCTACAACAACAACAACAACAACTATTCAATTTATAATTTATAAACAATTTATAAATTATAATATATAAATATGTAATTATATTAACTTATAAATGATTATTCTACATGTAGGCAGATAGGGTAAAATTCTAGTTTAGTGACTTCTTGCTATCTTGGAAAGGGGTTAGGCTAGGAAAATAAAACTTTGGGGATGGGTTTACAGGCTAAAGTAGCCTAATTTACGTTAAATCGCAGCTTGGAGCGATATAAGGATTATCCACCCTTATGATGCTCCATGAGAAAAAATAATTTGCTTGGTGTAGATTGTGGCTGTTAGATTAGACTCTTGTGGAGGACTGCAGCTTCCCAATTGGAAAGGAACTCCTGGCAGAGCCATTCTCTATCAAGGTGAGACTTGAATATATCAGTTGAAGTAGCAGAAACTGTTTCTTCAGAGAGCTGGTTCCACATATTGATGATTCTTTTGGCTTATATGTCTACTCATGAAATGCTTCATGGAGAGCTTCAAAGAATGTCCTCTAGTACCAGAATGCAAGGGCTGTGCAAAGAGACCGGGAAGGGTATTTTTAGAGAGGATTTCCTTGGTTAAAATAATGTCACCCCTTTTCCATTGGTATGTCAGCATTGGCAGCTTCAAACAACATAGTCTTTCTTTGTATGGAAATTTATTCATGTTGCTAACCATCTTAGTGGCACAACACTGGACATCCTCAAGCAACTTCTTATCTTTTTTGAAGAAAGGGGCTGCCAATGACATTTCAACCTCCAGGCATGGATGTACAAGCGCCTTATATAACTTCATAAGAACTCTAGGGTGTCAGCTGGAGATGGTTCTTTTTATGATACCAAGGGTTTTATTTGCAAAAGATGAAACAGACTTAGCATGGCTGCTAAACTTTAATTGGTGATCTACAATAACCCCAAGATCTCTTTTATTGGAAACAGCAGAAAGGAAGTTGTCTTGAAGGAAATACTTATGATGCTGGGAAGATATTTTAAAGTACCCACCTCTACTCCTTCTCCCTCTAGAGGGCCCTGAAATTCACCTACATGACAGGTCTAGTCTATACCTATTGAAATTTTCACAAAACAACATTTTACCTTAATTTTCAGTTACCAGTGCTTTTTCTCTGCCTTTAGTCCTGAAAATGCAATTTCTGTTATTTGAGTAGAATTCTGGGTCAATGTTCCTATTACCTGAACAATTGTTTAGGGTCATGAAACTATTGTTAATAGATACATATTGACTTTTTGAACATCTTTTCTCTTTTGTAAAACTACTGCAAACTCACCATTATGGTGTTATTATATATTTGCACATTAGGGGGAGGAGTAAAGCATAGCATATATTAAATACAGTAATGGCTAGTTTACATATTTAATATATGCTATGCTTTACCACCACCCCCCTGATGTGCAAATATATAGCCCAAATTTGTTTTGAAATTATTACAGATTTGTGATTTCAAATATCCAATCAACAAAAATGGAAATGACTGCAATTCTTTATGTGTAAATACAGAATATTTGGGCTGGAATAACTCCATAATGGTGAGTTTTTGGTAGTTTTGCAAGAGAGAAAAGATGTTCAAAAAGTCAAAATGCATCTATTAACAATAGTTTCATGACCCTAAACAATTGTTCAGGTAATAAGAACATTATTACCTGTCAGGACCCTCTAGCAGGAGAGGTAAGTACTTCAAAATACCTTCCTGGGATATACTTTAGCCTGTAGACCCATGCCTGAAAGTTTCATTTTTCTAACCTAATCCAAGATAGCAAGAAGTCACTAAAATAGAATTTACTAGCAGATAGCCTAGGTTGTGCATGGTGCACAAACAAATTGACATTTAATACCTTAAATGCAAGATAAAAACTATTTTCTTTCTAAATTTTTATTAATAAGCCCATCCAAAGTGATTGATAAAGTAATTTAAGTTTTGAAAATTTGTTTTTCTGACTGGTAGTTTTGAGGTTTTTTATTTTGATCCCTGATGTCTACTGCTGCTGCTGGAAAGCTGGTAGGGAGAAATCCAGGAGGAATAGCCCTTGAATGTTGTTTGAAATGTGTTGATGCCATTATTAGCCTATTTGGTTTCTAAAAATGCTCAGGCTCTTTTGTCTAGGTTTGAAAATTCTCTTCTCTGGGTTTGAAAATTAAATACACTATTCAGTAAAATCCTAGTTTAGTGACTTTTGACTATCTCAGAAAGGGATTAGGATAGGAAAACAAAGCTTTCAGTAATGAATCCAGGGCAAACAAAATAATTAGAGAAGGTATTGCCAAGCTTCCATTAACCCTCTTCTGATTTCAAAGTCTTAGAAATTTGCCTACTTGAAGTCAATAGCCTACCTATTGAAATTTTGATGAAACAACATTTTATCTTAATTTTCAGTTATTTTTATTATTCTTCAAAATCAGTTATTTAATTTTGAATAGAATTTTAAGTCATATTAATGGTTTTTTCCCTAATTCAGGAAATGTATTCACAGATCTTTGAAAACTCATAATTTGGTATTGAACAAAGCTGTGAAGCTGAAAATCAGTTTCCTTGTGCTTTATTTATAGGGAAGATCTATTTTATAAAGTATCACCTTTATAACATAGATATTTATAATGGTCATTAATGGTTGATACCCTCTAAAGAGAGAAGGAGTAAAAGCAGGTACCTTAAAATGCCTTTCCAGGACATACTTTAGTTTTTAGGGTAAAATTCTAGTTGATTGACTTTTGGCTATCTTGGAAAGGGGTTAGGTTAGGAAATGAAACTTTCATGGATGGGTCTACAGGCTAAAGTATGTCCTGGGAAGGTATTTTAATGTACTCACCTCCACTCCTTCTCCCTCTAGAGGGCCCTAAATTTCGCCTATACAACAGGTCAAAATTTCTATACCTATTGAAATTTTGACAAAACAAAATTTTACCTTATTTTTCAGTTACCAGTTGCCTTTTCTCTACCTTCAGTTCTGAAAATACATTTTCTGTTATTTGAGTAGAATTCTGAGCCATATCAATGTTTTTTTTCAAAATTTAGGAAATGTAATATTTTTTTATTTTGGCAGGCCCTCTGGAGGGCTTGCATGTTTTGTGAAGTAGAGTTTAAGTGGTCTAAATCCCACTTGCTTATGCTTGAACAATCGTTTTCTTGCCATCCAGTTAGGCAATATTGTTATAATTAACGCTTATTTGCCACATAATGCATGTGGAATTGATTCTATGACTTGGTTTGCTAAAGCTTGCTCCTTGTTATGCTCAGCTGTGAAGCAATTTGCTGATTCTGAACTTACATATCTGATTGTTGGTGACTTGAACTGCAATATTTTAGATAACTTGGGTAGAACTGACTGCTTGTTAGATTTAGTTCCTGATTATAAATTATGGCAAAGGATCAGTCCTATGCTTACATTCATCATTCAGGAAGTGTATCAAATATTGACCATGTAATCTGTTTGCCAAGTCTCAGTATTTCTGAAGTGCATGTCCTTATGGATGAACAAGATATTGATCATATGCTGATGTCATTTATGTTTTCCCTGTCTGATGTTCCTGTATATTCCTCTATTCCTAAGCCCTCATGGTGTTTTGACAAGTATAATTGGAATTGTGGAAATATTGCCCTTTACAGTGTGATGCTTGCTACACTACTTAGTTCTATTTGTATTCTGTTTCGTTTGCTCCAGACATGGGTGCCTGTGAAAAATGTGGTTGCCAATATTAACCTGTACTATTCTCAAATTATTTTGTGTTTGAAAAACGCTGAGTCTTGTGCTGTCCCTTGTGAATGAGTTAGGTTAGGGACTTGTCAACCTGTGTAGAATAATGATTCAGAGTTGAAGTCGATTAAGAATCATGCAAAGTTATGGTTGCATATATGGTCAGAATGCAGAAGGCCTGCTTCTAATATTGTTTTCAGTATTAAAAATTGCACTAAATCTGCTTATAAGAAATACCTTAGTGCAGTCTGATTTCAGGGTCTTATTTTCCATGATATCCAAGTGACTGGAAGAATGTTTTAAATTCTAGTAGAATTAGTAGTGATGGTCCTGGCAATTATATTTCTAAATTGCATTATACTGCTATTTTTTCCCAGATTAATCATGCAGTCCATTCATGTTTTTCAGCTGTTTTGAAACGTATGCTACCATCTGCTCTATTTCAGCAGGATATATTACCAATATCCGCTGATTCAATTTACCTGGCTATTAAAAGGCTTAAGTCTAAGTCAGTTGACACCAATGGAATATCAGTGAATCATTTAAAACCTGATTGCCCCCTTTAATATTGCATTTACAACTACTTTTTCAAATGTGTTTGTGTTGTTCTGTTGTACTGGACAGTTTCTTGTGTGGCACAGTTACTTCTATTTTAAAAAGGGGGAAAGATCCATCTTCATGTTCATCTTATTGTCCTATCACTGTTTCTTGTACCTTAAGCAAAGTCCTTGAGTATTTGCCTCTCCCTTCTATAACAGATAATATAAATTTTGGAGTTAACCAGTTTGGTTTTCAGCATGGTCTGGGATGTCAGCATGCCCATAAAGTTCTTTCTACTCTGCTTTCTGATGCTTCCAGGAAGGGCTATGATCTTTATTTTCGTTCTTTAGATCTATCTAAGGCTTTTGATTCTGTAGTTCACTCCCAAGCCCTGTTTTCTTTGCTTAAATGTGGAGTGAATGTTTCTATTGTTTCTTTATTAAAATTTTGGCATGGTTATTCTTTCCTTCATATTAAATCTTCTCCTTTTAATCCTTCTATGTTAAAGATCTCTGTAAGACAAGGTGTGAGAGAAGGTGTGAGAGAAGGTGGAGTTTTATCTCCATCAATTTTCAAAATTTGTATTGCTTATGCAGACAATATTCTTCTCATTAGTAGAATTAAATCTGGGCTTTCGGCTTCTGTTCGTTCTGTCTCTACTGCTTTCTCGAATGTAGGTCTAACCCTTAACCCTGATAAATGTGAATTTCTTCATTTTGGTCCTTCTCCTAACTAATCTTCTAGACTTAATTGTTCTGAATTTAGCATTCCGTGCGTGACTTCTTTAAGGTAGTTGGGGATTACCCATACTAACAATTTAGTCTTTCTTTGTAATAAAATTGTTTCTCATGCTAAGGTTAAACTTCAAGTGGGTTATTCTAAAATTGTTGCGAATAGGGGGAAATACAACCACAAAGCCCTTTCACAAATTTATTCTTGCTTTTATGATCACTTGGTTTTATATCTTTCTGGATTTTATCCTGTTTTAAAAAGAAAAGATTTAAAGGCTCTAATTTTAATGTGGTAATAAATTTTGGGGCTCCAGATTTATTAAATAAACTTAGAGTGCTACACCAGAAACTATGTGACTCAATACATTTTACTATTAACCCTTTTCATGGTCTTCTAAAATGTTTTCTACTGTAACTTAATGTGTTATCAGAAGTTGTTTTTTTTTCTGTGTGTTTGTTTTATACTCTGATGTTTCAAGTGGGTCACAAATAAAATTATTATTATTATTATTATATCTTTAAAAACTTATAATTGGAATTGAGCAAAGTTGTGAAGCTGAAAACAATTTTGTTGTACTTCATTCAAGCAGAAGGTCTATTTTGCAAGGTTTCACTTTTATAACACACATATTTTTAAAGGTCATCAAAGGTCAGCTCTAGAGGGAGAAGGAGTGAAGATAGTTGCTTCAAAATACCTTCCCGGGACATACTTTAGCCTTTAGACTCATCCCTGAAAGTTTCATTTTACTAACCTAACCCCTTTCCAAGATAGCCAAAAGTCAATCAACTAGAATTTTACCATCTTTAGACCTATTTGATGTTAACCCATCCTTCTGTGCCCACATGACAGAATTTATATAGACATAGAATAGCTTTAGTCGTTAGTCCATTTAGACATTAGAACAGCTTTACAAAGAAAAGCATATTTTTAGTTGCTGATCATGATTAAATATATAGGTTGTATCACTCTGTATTTTACCATACCTACATTCTGTATTTTAGGCCTAAAACCTTTTTGCATGCTGATGCTAAGCCATCCTTCTCTGCCCACATAATGGAATTTAATGTAAGGTAAAATTATGGGCTGAGGTTTTTGCTATTTTGGAAAGTCATTTGAGTTAGTTGCATTAAACTCTCAGTTAACCATTCCCTTGGATGATATTTAGAAGTGCTTACATCCAGCAAAAACTTGAATATTATATCAAGAAATCTTTTACAAGAAAGAAAGTTGTTTCGGCAATTTTTTTTATATGAATAAGGCTTATACTACTCTTGATCCTATTGACTTCCTACCCCAGCCCCCCATTGCACTTCCTGGCTGAAGGACCAAGAAACGGAGATCAGCACCGCCAGTACGGACTGTAAAGTCTAATACCGTATCCTTTACTTACTCTTGATCCCAATGAAATCCTTATGGAGGTCATCAATTTAAATTATTTGAAAATTTTTGGAATTGGCAAAGGACAGTGCAATTTGATGATGTCACTGGGTTGTCCTCAGGTAGGGGTTATGTGCAATCTAATTTATGATATGGTGATTATTGACATTTTTTGGGGCAAGTATGCCTTAAATAAGATTTGAGGCACACATGCCTTAAATTTCAAGGCTTTGTATACAGATGATTTAGTCACTTGGACTGATTGCCACTGTCCAAAAATTTTTCAACCTAAGCTTTGGGAGGAATTGATCCTTTGTCAGTTTACTTAGTCATTTTGAGTGATAACCACTCTCCTGAAACTTGTCAACACAGTTGATTGTTGATTGTCAACACAGTTGACAATCAGATGTCACAGTTGATTATCAGTCAATTTTAGTTCAACCCTTGCCCCTGGATTCTAGGGGGTTGTGTTAGCTTAGGGGGTTGGAGGAGGCATTGTTATATGATCTTTGGATTATTTTGAACAGGATGGCTGTGTTAAAATTGGATTGGATGCAATTTGGGAAAAGAGGGTTTGGTGTGTGTGTGTGTGTGGGGGTCTATTTACCCTCCAATCAATTTTGACTCGGAAAAGGAAGTATAACTTTCGATTTCCCATTGAATAAGCCTCCTCCAAATATTACAACCACCCCTTCTATAAAACCTCTTATACCCCTTAAGCATAACTTGCAACCGTTGCCCCAAGGCTCCACAGAGTTGTTATTTTGTGCAAAATAGCTCTCTCAAAAGTTCAATTGGATGCATTTGGGGAAAAGAGGGGATGGGTGTGAGCTAGTTGCTCCTAAGTCACTTTTGACTGTTGAAAAGGGAACTAAAATATTTAATGATCAATCAAATATACCCTTTCCAAAGTTTAAACAACCACTCCATCCATAAAAAACCTAATTAGCCCCTGAGGTGTAACTTACAACCCTTGTTGCTAGGCTCCATGGGGTTTTGTCAACCCCAAGAGCAATATTATTTGGACTATTTTAAACAAATGGCTATCTCAAAAGTTTGATTGTATGCTTTTGGAGAAAAGAGGGCGTGAGGGGGAGGGGAGAAGTTAGTTGCCATCCAATTATTTTTTACTCTTGACACAAGAAATTTCAGTTTCTAATCAAATGAGCCTCCTACAAAGTTTAAACAGCCACCTTTTCTATAAAAACCTTATGTGCTCCTGTGAATAACTCACAACCTTTGCCCTCAGGCTCTGGGTGGTTGTGTCAACCCCAAAGGCAATGTTATATGATCTTTGGACTGTGTTGAACAAATTGGCTATCTCAAAAGTTCTGTCAGAAATATTTGGGGAATAGAAGGCATGGGGGGGGGGGAGATAATTTCCCTTCAATCACTATTGACTCCTGAAAAGAGAAATCCGAGTTTCCAATCAAATAAGCATCCTCTGAAGTTTATACAGCAACCTTTTCCATAAAAACCTTATATGCCCCTGGTGCATAACTTACAACTCTTGCCCTCATTTTCTTGAGAGCTGTGTCAATCCTGGAAACATTGTTATGTAATCTTTGGACTATTTCTAACAAAACAGCTATATCAATATTTTGATTGGATATATTTGAGGAAAATAGGGCACGGGGCCTGTTGCCCTCCAACAACTTTTGACTCTTAAAATGGGGAACTAGAACCTTCAGTTTCCAATCAAGTGAGCCTCCTCTAAATTTTATACAACCCCTTTTTTATAATCCTTGCCCCTGGGCCCTGGGGGGGGGGGCTGTGTCAGCCCCAGAGGCATTGTTGTATGATACCTGGACTATTTTGAACAAAATAGGCTACCTCAAAATTTTGATTGGATACATATAGTGAAAACAAAGTGTGAGGGGGAGGGGGGGCTACTTGCCCTCCAATCTCTTTTGACCCTTAAAAGTGGAACCAGAAATTTCAGTTTCTAATTAAATGAGCCCTTTCTGAAATTTATATGACCATCCCTACCATAAAAACCTTCTAGGCCCTGGAGCATAGTCTAAAACAATTGACCCTGGGCTCTGTGGGATTTGGTCTACCATGTATTTTTTTGTTTTATGATCTTTGGTCTATTGTGAACAAAACGACTAACTAAAAAATTTGATTGGGCACATTTGGGAAAAAGAGGGTGTGGGGTGGTGGTATTTGCCCTCTGATCGCTTTAGACTCTTAAAGAGGGAACTAGGACTCTCCATTTCTAATTAAGACCCCCACCATAGCTTATATGACCACCCCTTGTATAAAAACCTTATTTGTCTCTTGGGCATAACTTGCCTCTGAGCTCTTGGGACTTGTTTCAACCCATAAGTTTTTGCTATGTGATCTTTGGACTATTTCTTGTCTATATTAGCTAGTCAGGGACTGGTTTCGTACATGAGTTTCATTGTTTATGCTCACATAGCTAATGAATTCCACTGCCATATAAAGAATTTGCATAGAACAATCTGTATGATGTTTGTGCAGTCTCAAATAGGGCTTCAGAGTATTTTTTTTCTCACTCCAGCATTAGGGATCATTCTGTGAGGTGATTCCAGGCAGCACAGTACTGGAATAGTATTCATTGGCCTTGTATTTTTTGGCTTTGTCTACACTGAGACATTGGGCCCTTGGTGGCATGTGACCCCGTGTTGCCCCAAAGATTGTATATGCCTAACACTGCCATTGCATGTAAAAATTATATAAATACATGATCAAATGCTACAAGAGAGTTCATAGGGTAGGTGTTGCTTGCTCATGTCCCTTTCAAGCTGATATATGGTTTTCTAAAGTTGACTGTGAGTAGCTTTCCAAGGAAGACAGTCAATTCTTACCATCATCTCAACATACCCTGGGTCATCAGAATCTGGAACAAACTGCCATTCCCAGTTAAAAAGATGAAATCACTGGAAGCCTTCTCCAATAGCCTAAACATAAACATACCATATCTCAAGACTTTCAACATAGGACGACTTTAAATGGCAGTTGTGCTGCAGTCGATCTGCTCTTTGCCCTGCCATAACATTTTTCTTTTAATAAGGTGTCAGTTATATGGAAATTTTGTATTGAGAGGCCTGAGGAATAAGTTATTTATTTATTTACATTTTGTTGCAGAGGACAGGGGTATTCTCATATATCCTTAAAGAGATCTGCTGCTTGTTTCCTTTTTGCTTGCAGGCAATGTCACAATATTAGTCAAGATGCTTAGATTTGTTTATGTAGGTATGACTTGTATTGAAATTCATCTAGTTAAGTGCCTTTACCTGAAATATCCTTAGAGTTGATTTTTTCAGCTTTTTGCTAGAAATATCCCTGATAACATTGCCAGATTTCTCTATGAAATGGTATCCAAAGTATCCACCAAAATGTATTAATTGAGTAGATCCAAAATAAAACAGTGGTTATGTTTTTATTAACCACAATCTTTGCCAAACCTGTGAACATTTTATTTATGAGACTTAGAATGTCTGCTGGAACAATAGACTTTATAGTGGTTTATTATGGTTTTAGGCAGTGAAGATCTTTTAATTGCTATTCTTTCAAAAGGTAAATTTTGCTCATTTTACATTAAATCCTTTCCCCAATCCCATTAGTTTATGTCTAGTTTAATGTTTTGAAATTTTTATTCTTTAATTTTTTTTTGGTATAAAATGCAGCAAAGCTGCTTGGCTATTCAGTAGTCCAAATTATGTTATGATCTTTAAAGGGCACTGGGACGCCCACCCTATTGCTCTTTGTCTCTGCTTGTTTTAAGTTTGACTTAATTATTTTTTGTAATTTCTGTTTGCTTTGGGTTTCATTTATTTATTAATGGTCATTTATGATAGATTTAGGTTGAAAGACTATTTGACCTTATTTCTGCTTATGTTTGGTGTAATATAGTTTTTTACTTTTCTTTAAAAAAGCTTCTTTTGTGAAAGAAGTTTCTAAAATTAATTTATGTTTGTTTTTAAAGATCAAAGGTTAAGAAAAGGTTATTTCAAATCTTTTTGGTTTTTCTCTGTAAGAATCCAGATTTTGGCTTACTATTTACATGTTGGCAAAAAAAAAAAAAAGAATCTTAATAATCTGAATAAAACAAAAATCTGGTTACATAGTATATTTCGACATAGTTTCACACGTCAGCTTTCCCTGAAAGATAAAAGCTAGTGTGGAGTTTTTTCTTATACATCAAACATGTAGGCGGCAACCAGGCAAATATCAATCGCGTAAGTAAGTAAGCTTATATTGTGACCCAAGCACCTACAAAATAAATATAAAAATCAGTAAGAAAAATCA
Source organism: Artemia franciscana (assembly GCF_032884065.1). Classification (NCBI taxonomy): domain Eukaryota; kingdom Metazoa; phylum Arthropoda; class Branchiopoda; order Anostraca; family Artemiidae; genus Artemia; species Artemia franciscana. Next base: position 36,251,979 of record NC_088880.1, on the reverse strand, counting down.
ATGTCTGATCACTTTAAATGGAGAACTCTACATCTTCCTTCTTTTGTATTTGTTCTTCTTCAAGTGATCCAACAGGGGTTTCATGACTAAAGGTTTAATCTGGCTGGCTCCTTTATAACCCTTCCCGACCTTGTCGTCTTCAGATTTGGTTGTACCGGGTGCGCTGTAGCTGCGGCTTTGGAACCAGGAGGTGTGCTTTGTGGTTCCTTAGGGTTTGGTTGTCGGTTTGCTCTTGGTGTCTGAAAGGATTTTTCAGGTGGGCTAGACCTCCGACTGATATCGCTTGATGGGCTCGTGATTTGGGGGGATTCGCACGATGGTTCAGGTTCCATGGGCACCTTCATGTTCGTTAACGGCATCACGTTGTTTTGCAGGTAGGTGCACTCGTTTGTAGCGCGTATAAACTTCTGTGGGTCTGGCGCGTATAAACTTCCTGTTGCGTCTATATACAGCTCCATCTTCTGTCTTTACAGTCACTGAGCGGTTGCTTAATTCGTCGTATATACCGGTTACTGTGGCCTTAATCCATCTTTCATTTGCCTGCCCTGTTTTATTGAGCCATACTTGCTGGCCTGGTGCAAAAGGTTTGATCATGCGTGTGCCTCTGTCGTAAGCCTCCTTCTTAGCTTCTTGTTGCTTTTGTCTTGCTGCCTTGTATTCCTCTTTAGGCACGATTTTTGACATGAAGTTATGCTCTACTGACGGCATAACTGATCTTAACTGGCGACTCATCAACAGTTGCGCTGGTGATGCTAAATCGTCTACGGGAGTATTCCGATACTCAAGTAAAGCTAGGTATGGGTCTAATCTGTCAGCCAGTGCCTTTGACATAAGCCTTTTTACGGTTTGAACCGCTTTTTCACTGAGGCCGTTGCTCTGAGGGTATCTGGAACTGGACGTGCGGTGTGTGATTCTCCACTGTTCTGCGAATTTTTTGAATTCGTCTGCTGCAAACTGGGGGCCGTTGTCAGAGGTAAGTATTCGTGGGATCCCATGTCGTGCGAATTGGCTTTTCAGCTTGGTTATTATGACTCCCGAGCTTGTACTGTCTAGCTTGTCAAGTTCAATGTATCTACTATAGTAGTCAGTGGTTACCAAGTAATTTCTTCCTTCCCAGAACAGTAAATCAGTATCCACATGTTCCCATGGGTACTCCGGAATTTCAGAATTCATGAGAGGTTCCTTTCGCTGGCAATCGCTGGATCGTTGACATATTTCACATCCGGAGATATACTTGGTGATGTCGGCAGTGATGTTCGGCCAGAAAACGCATGAGCGCGCACGTTGTTTTGTTTCGACAATGCCTAGGTGGGCTGTGTGAAGACGGGTCAGGATTTCGTGGCGCGTACACCCCGGTATTATGATTCGATCACCCTTTAAGAGGATTCCTTGGTATGCTGCCAGTTCGTTTCTGTAATTCCAGTACTCCTGAATTTCAGCTGGGCACTGTTTTTGTTCTCTGGCCATCCTTTTTTGATGGTGTCGGCTAGAACTTGCATTTTTGGGACATGTTTGGTACTGTCTTCGATGCTTTGCACCATTTGGTCTTTGATTGGGATGTGTTTTAGAGAGAGAGGACACTTTTATTATACATATCATCAATATACAAAAAAAACCACATCAGCCACTTTAGAAAGTCAGAGACTCTAGAAAGTCATAACGTTATGCACGTGCAATTCTGCCTGTAGATCTTCTTCTGGGTCTGTGTTTTCCATGTGTAAACGTGATAGGGTATCAGCCACGGGAATTTCTTGTCCAGGTCTGTATGTGAACCTGAGGTCGTATGGCTGGATGGCTAGCATTATCCGCTGTAATCTGGGTGGAGCCCTGCTGATCGGTTTTCTCAAAATGTTTTCCAACGGTTTGTGGTCTGTTATGACCGAGACCTTTCTTCCAAATATATATTGGTGAAAATGTTTGCATGCAAACACGATGCCGAGTAGTTCTTTCTCAATTTGAGAGTATCTTTGTTCTGTGTCACTCAATGATCTTGAACCACATGCTACTGTTTCGTTTTCCACTAGTAGCTGGGCTCCCAACCCATGTTGTGATGCGTCGACGATTACCTCGACTTCCTGGCAGTGAGTATTGAAATATGAGAGGTGTTCGCACAATGATTTGCGAATCCTTTGACATGTATCGCTGTGTTTCTTCGTCCAGACAAAGTCCTTAGCTTTTCCAAGCTCTCGTAGAGGTTGGTTCAGACTGGATAAGTTTGGTATGTATCTGGAGAGATAGTTGAACATCCCTAATAACGTCTGCAGTTCCTCTTTGTTTCTTGGTTCCGGCATTTCAGCAATTGCTTTTGTTTTGTTGGGGTCTGGCCTGACACCCTCTGTGGTTAGAAGATGGCCAAAATATGGAATGGCTGTTGCATTGAATACGCATTTGTCTCGATTAAACTTGACTCCTTTTTCCCTTGCTCTTTGGAGGACTGCTTTCAGTTGCATGTCGTGATCTTCTTTACTTGTTCCTACGCCTGCTATGTCATCCACTATTAGACCCAGACCCAATCCTTCAAAAGCCTCCTCCATCCGGCGCTGGTACTCATCCTGAGCTGAGATTATTCCAAATGGATATCTTCTCCACTTGAATCTCCCAAACATGGTGTTGAACGTTGTCAGATCCGATGATGCATCATCAAGTACCATCGACCAGTATCCGTTTCTGGCATCTAGTTTGAACAGATTTTGAGCTCCGTGACATTTGTTTGCAATGTCGTCAAACGTTGGTATCGGATAATGTGGTCTCTGTATCCATTTGTTCAATTCTATAGGATCTAGGCATATCCGGATATCGCCGTTGGGCTTCTGCACTATGACAATAGAGTTTACCCACTCTGTTGGCTCAGTAACTTTTTCGATTATCCCGAGGGATACCAGTCGTTCCAGTTCGTTTTTCAGTTTGTCCTGGATTGCCAAGGGTACTTTTCTTGGTGGTTGTACTGATGGTATTGCTCCGGGCTTCAGGTGTATCTTGCATTTTCCAGGCATTTTACCAATGCCTTCGAACACGTCTTTGTATTCTACTAGAATCTCATCTGTAGTACTAGTTACTGGTGTCTGTTCTATGTTGTATATGAACTTGATTAAGTTCAGCGATACACTGGTCTGCCTACTAAGTATAGGTCTCTTGTCCGTATCAACCACATAGAACTTGTGTGTTTGCAGCTCTCTGTTCTTGTACTGAACCTCTAGCTGGCAGGTACCAGCTACTTTCAAGGATTCACCAGTATAGCTTGTAAGTATGTCGGATGTTGGCCTGAGTTTTGGTTGTGGATGCATCTTGTTAAGGGTCTTCATTGGTATGACATTTGCTTCTGCACCTGTATCAATTTTGAATTCCACGTTGATTCCTTCGTTTGTTAGATACAGTTTGGCCACTGGTTCATTATTCTTTTCCTCCTTGGTTTGGATTCTTTCAATAAAATACTGTGAAGATGTATCTGTACTACTTTCTTCTGTTTCAATGCTATGAATGTTCCTTTGACTGCTTCTGCACATTTTTGCAAAGTGATTCATCTTCTTGTATTTTATGCAGCTTTTTCCTTTGGCAGGGCACTGATGGCTTTTGCTGAACACTCAACCACAATTGTAACACTTTGGCCCTTCACCTGAGTCTTTTTAGGAACATACATGACCAGGTGTGAAGCTGCCACCACATTTGTAGCATTTTCGTCCCTGCCTTGTTACCACATCTATCTCTTGTTTTACATGCACTTTTGAATGTTCCGGGTTGGACATTATCATCAACTGTGCTTGGGTCGCCTCTGCAGCTCTGCATGTAGCTATTGCATGATCTAGAGTTAGTCCTGCTCCTTCACTAAGTAGTCGTTCCCGAATCTTGTCTTGCTTAACTCCAAAAACTAGTCGATCTCTGATCATTTCATCACTGGTCGTTCCAAATGCACACTCTTTTGCTGTGATCCGCAACTCAGTGAGGTACTGTTCGATGGATTCACCGTCTCTCTGGTTACGTTTGTGGAAGTGATATCTTGCAAATATAGGGTTCACAAGTGGTTCAACATGTTCACTAAACTTCCTTAAATATGTTTCGACATTGTTTGTTTCATCGGCAGTTAATGTCCATGTATTAAAAATGTCTCTGCCCTTTTCACCAGCCCATATCAGCAAGTATGAGCATTTCACTGCACTTGTTTTTTCACTTAGAGGTCCTGTAAACATAAGTTCTGCATGCTGTTTGAAGTGTGACCAGGCAACTTTTAAGTTTGTTGCATCCCAATTTATTGATGGGCAAGCTCCGAATTCCATGTTGTATTCCTCAGACTTCTGACACCATGTGGAGTTTTTTCTTATACATCAAACATGTAGGCGGCAACCAGGCAAATATCAATCGCGTAAGTAAGTAAGCTTATATTGTGACCCAAGCACCTACAAAATAAATATAATAATCAGTAAGAAAAATCAATGTCTGATCACTTTAAATGGAGAACTCTACAGTTAGTACTCTTTTTTGTTCCTTGGACATTGTATATATGCTATTTTGACAGCCTAGATGCACTTGCAGCCTTTTTATTTAGCTCCATAGTAAGAGTATAATACTGTTTCAATATATACTATAATAGAACTCACTATAATGACTGTTTCAACTTTATCCCATTAGTTGTTCTTGGGATCTCACTGAGATGCTTTATTGACTATCAGCATGTACACAGAGCCTTTTGATTTAGTTTTAAAGCAACATTGATTCTCCCTTAAAATTTCTAATCCATTCCCTATCTCAGTCTTATTATATCCTGCCTGCATATCTTGAAAACCTGGTCTATTTTGACAACATGGATGCACTTAAACAATTAGTTCAATAGTAGCAGTGATGGTAGTAATAGAAGCAGCAGCAAAAGTTGTAGTAATATTGGTAGCCCTTGAAGTTTCAGCTTACTACCCTAAGGCATTGCTGGGCTATTGGTAATAAACCCCTTTGATAACCCATATGTGCATCCTGTGTTTTGATCCAGTTCAACATACCCTCACTGTTCCCTGAAAGTTTTACTAATGGCCTATTAATTCGTATTAGAGAAGTGCTAGTAGGAGAAATAGAGAATGCTATTAGTGATGGCAGTAGTGGCTGTAACAATGTTCACATTGTAACTTTTTGATCTAGTTCAATACTAGATTGTATAATTGTTGTATAGTATGCACAGAGTGCTTTTTTTTTAGCTCAACATGCCCTGATAGTTCAAGCCTAATAATCTAAGCTGTTCCTGGGATGTTGTTGCTATGTCCTTTTAATAACCTCAATTGATATAGTGAGTTAATTCAGTTTAAGATCCTCCTCAAAATCCCTGAAAGTTTTATCATAATACGCTTACCTGCAGTGGTACTAAGAGTAGTAGTTATATTGGCAGTACTACTACTACTAGTAGTAGTAGCACCACTGTAGTACTAATTGTGGTAGTGGTAGTAATATTACTACCAGTCGTAGCATAGTACTGCCAGTTGTTAGAGACCCATAGTCCCTTTTGGTTAGTTCAATAACCCCCTTAACATGTCTCGAAAATTTCAACTTAATACCCTATACCATTACTGGGATATTACTGATATGCCCTTTTGACAGCATGCAAGCACAGCATGTCTTTTAATTTGGTTTAATATTCCCTGAAAAATTTGTCTTTATACCCTTAGCCTAAGTGATAATAGTAGTAGCAATGGTAGTAGAAGTAGTAGCAGTACTAGTTGTAGGAGTATGCACAGGGTGCCTTTTAGCAAGTTCAACATCCTTCTCAAGACGCCCTGAAAGTTTCAACTTAATACTCTAGGCTGTTCCTTAGAAATTGCTCCTGTATCCTTTTCATGAATGCACATAGCACATTCTGATTTTTTGAACACCCCCCTAAATATTCCCTGGAAGTTTAACATTACAACCACTAGCTTCATTGGTAGCAGTAATCCTAGTAGCAGTAGTATTTGTATGCAGATAGTGCCATTTGCTTTGCACCTTTTGCTTTTTTTCACCATCCCTTTTGCCACATGTTGAAAGTTTCAACTTATTACCATAAACAGATCCTCAGACATTTTTGATAAGTCCTTTTGACAACCTGCATGCACATAGTGCATTTTGACATAGTTCAGCATCTCAATATTCCCTAAAATTTTCACCTTAATATCCTTAACTTTAATAGTAGTATTAGTAGTAATAGTGGTAGCAGTAGTATTAGTAACAGAAGCAGTAGTAGTATTGGTAGTTGAAGTTGTAATAGTAATATGTTACCATTATTTTTTGTTGGTCCAACCTCCCCCACAACATGCTCTGTAGAATGCAACTTTATACTCCAAGTCATTCCTAAGATATTGCTGATATGCTCTCTTGACAACCTGCATGCACACAGTGTGTTTTGTTTTTATTCAATTTCTATCTGCACATTCCCTGAAATTTTCATTTTCATACCCTTAGCCTTAGTGATAGTAGAGTAGAACTAGTAGGAGTAGTTGTATGCACATATTACCTTTTGCTAAGTATTCTCCTCGTCATACCTTGAAAGTTTCAACTTAATGCCCTAAGTCATTCCTAAGATATTGGTGATATGCCCTTTTGACAACCGGTTTACACATAGTTTATTGTGTTTACTTCAACTTCCCCCTCAACATTTTCTGAAGTTTCCACCTTAATTCCTCAGCCTTAGTACTTGTCACAGTAGAAGTAATAGTTTTAGTTGTAGTAGAAGTAGTAGTTGTAATATAAGAAGTAGTAGTAGCCTGCACATACTGCCCCTTGTCATTGATCATCCCCCTTATAATTCCCTTAAAGTTCTGACTTACTACTTTAAGCTTAAATAGCAATGAAGGCCATACTGCCTTTCTATATTAAACAAAAACAACTTCGAAACAATAGGAAAAATTTTTCCAAGACAGTGGAATGCAATTCAATGGATTGAATTGGACAACAAATTAAAAATGTTCGCACAAAAAATAATCTGTATGTAGTTTTCTCTAATAATTTTAAAATCACATATTTCTTAAACTCCAGTAAAGATAAAACCCCAGTTACTCGCCAAAGAGGGGTCTATCAAATCCCATGCGATTGTGGCAACTACTATGTTGGCAGGGCCCATCAGAAAAACGGCTACACCAGCATAAAGAAGACATAGACAAAGCATTAATTTCTAACAGTTCTAATAACTCCTTTGATTCTGCTCTAGCCTGACATATATTTAATAATCCCTCCCACACAATACTTTTTGAAAAATCTTCTCTCATTAGTAATGATTTGAGGATAAAACAGGTATGCCTTTTTGACAATGTGCTTGCATAGAGTGTGTTTTTATTTAGTTCAAGTCTTCCCACAATATTTCTTGAAATTTCACCTTCATACCTTATCCTTAGTAGTAGGAATCATAATAGTTGTAGTAGTAGGATTAGTGGTAGTAGTTGTATTAGTAGTAGTAGTAACAGTAGTAGCTGTAGTAGTATGCACATAATACCTTTTGATCAGTTGAATATCCCCCTCATCATGCCCTGGAAGTTTCAATTTAATACACTAAACCGTTTCTAAGATACCCTTTTGACAACCAGTATGCTCAGAGTGTGTTTTGATTTAGTTCAACTTTCCCTCCACATTTCCTGAAATTTCATTTTAATATCCCTAGTCTTCAAGAATATCCTTGATCAACATTCCCTGAGAGGCTCACCTGAATGCCCTTGGCCTTTTTTGGCACATTAGGTCAAACATGCCCCCCCTTCCCAAGCATAAATGTTAGATGAAAACAATGGATGAACTGCATATCTTACAGCTCTTGCCCCAAGGGCTGTTGTGGGGGGGTTGTTATCCTTAAAGATATAGTTATGATCCTTTCAACTATGCTGAACAAGGTGGCTATTTCATAATTTTGATCAGGTGTCTTTGGATAAAAAGTTGCGTGGGAAGGGGTCTGGTTGCCCTCCAATTTATTTTGACTCTTATAAAGGGCACCAAAACTATCAATTTGCAATCGAATAATACACTTTGGAATTTTTGATGACAACTCCTTCCATACAAAGTGCCTTGATGAAAAAAAAAATAATGCATTGCGCCAAATTTGCTCTTTACTTAGGCAGCGCTAAGTAAATATGGGTAATTTAATAAAGCATGAATAAGACCATTCATTTCTTGGAATATCTAGTATAGAAACCTTACCTGATTGGGAAAATATTTCCTGAAAAAGCTTTTCCCTTGAAATGGGTGTTTGAGGTTTTAACACTCTCCTCAAAATTTTGAAGCTGATGTAGTGATTCAAATTTTGGTTCTGCAAAATTAAAATTATGGGCTCTTCCCAAATTAAAAACGGGAAAATAGCCAGAATGTAAACTTATGATTTTCATTTACTCTTTTTTTTTCAGAGATGGGGGACTTCTTAGATTGTGCTGTTTGTGGTGTCAACATCACTAGCAATGAGGCTGCTCTGAGCCTAGGAGCATCTTTATGTGATAGAAACATGACTATTGGAGAATGGCTTAGAACAATTTTAGCTGATGAGAATTTTTGTCTGTTAAACCATGATCGAATATGCTATTCTTGTTTGCAATTACTTTCCAATGGCTCTAAATCCGCTCTAAGAACACTAACAGGCAGATTTAAAACCAAGCGTATCACAAAACAAGCTGATTTTCTAGAGGTTATTGAATTACAATCCAGTGATCAAACTCCATACGGGGATTCTGACCTAAAAAGAAAACGTGATAGTTCAGACAGTCAGTCAAGTGAAAGCACTGTTGTCAAACGTGGTCGACCAAAGAAAAGCGTCAGTACTAAGTACATTGAGTACAATTCAACTCATATGTGCAGCTATTGTGGCGTCAAATTAGTGGAATCTCTGAAACATTTTTGTATATATAATCCAGTATGTTTTGTATGTTCTACACGTGTTGGGTCAAATAAAATAACAGATCATATACTAATTTTCCATTCAGAATTTCAACAACAGAAATGTCACAGATGTACTTCCTGGTTTTGGAGTGTTGACGATCTAAATTGTCATCTTGAACAAGTTCATTCAACCGTTAGTGAAGCAGCCAAAGCTGCCGAAACTCTACTGAACTTGTCTCAGTCTGGAAATGACTCTCAGTTGGAGCACGTAATAATAGACACTAAATTAAAAGAGAGGGGACTTTTAAATTGTTCAAGTGCAAAAGAGGTCAAGCTAGAGTACTGTCGAATATGTGATGTCAATATTTCTTTACATGCATTTGAAATGCATATGGCAAAAATGCATCTTGGACTTGATGGTAGTGAATTGTGTAACAAGGGTGGCATTCTTCTTTCAAAGCATGATGGGAAAAATTCGATTATTTGCTGTGGATTGGTTTTTGACAGTGCACAAAGTGTTACAGGTAACATTCTTATTTTTTTTTTTTTACAGTTTTCAAATGTTCTCTCTTGTCTCTTTTTATATACCCTCTCCCTTAGTTTTCTACTAAGTGAAATCAAGTTTAAAATTGTTGCTGATATTCTGTTGAGACAAGGAATTGACAAGTTATTACTAATGTGTATTTCATGGTCTTTGGAACTGTTCAATTTTTAAACAAAAGCTGTTGAATCAGCAGTAAAAACAAAGTTAAAGCATTTTGTTTCCTTTTAATAAAATGTATCTTCAGAAGTGTTGCTTCACTAAGACGGTCTCATGAATTCACAAATGTATGATAATGGAAGGGAGGGGGGCTTCTGGTCCTTCTGGTTCTTGAAGCATCAATATTTTATGGTTTATCCCTATAACTTGTATACTTTCTGTACTTGTCTACTATTTTTTTTCTACTTCCCCCTTTCAAGTGCATGTGGACTGGAATTGTCCTGCATTCACTTTGAGAGTGTATGTAGTACGTTCTTTATCAAAAGTAAAATCTACTGTTTATCACCATGGTTTTTAAAATACTCCATAATGTGTGTTTTATGTGTTTTTTTTAAGTTTTTCCGAGAGCTATTGGTCAAGTATTTGCATTTGTTTATTTTGTTAGCTATAATAACACTCAAAAATGAATGCTAAATCATGCTGAAAAAAGGGAAAAAGAAAAAAAGATCACTTGATAAATACCACTACACATTATGACACAAAGGAGTTTATAGATCTATTTGTACAGCACTTAACGGCTTATAGTTTGTTGTGATGACTAGTAATTCTGCTGATCTGTACATATGGTGTAAGAGTGTATTGGTGTTTCTCGTGAACTATTAGTGCCCATAGTTTTTTTGTGGCACTTGGTGTTAACCAAGTGACATATAGCGATCGCGAATTCTGTCAGTCTGTCGGTCTGTTGGTCCTGGTTTTGCTACTTCAGGCACTTCCAGGTAAGCTAGGACGATGAAATTCGGCAGGCGTATCAGGGACCGGACCATATTAAATTAGAAATAATCGTTTTCCCGATTTGACCATCTGGGGGGGAGGAGTGGGGGGCCGGTTAATTCGGAAAAATAGAAAAATGAAGTATTTTTAATTTACAAACGGGTAATGGGATCTTAATGAAATTTGATGTTTGGAAGAATGTCGTGTCTCAAAGCTCTTATTTTAAATCCCGACTTGATCCGATGACATTGGGAGGAGTTGGAGGGAGGAACCTAAAATCTTGAAAAACGCTTAGAGTGGAGGGATCGGGATGAAAATTGGTGGGAAAAATAAGCAGAAGTCCTAGATACGTCATTGACATAACTGGAACGGATTTGCTCTGTTTGGGGGAGTTTGGGGGGGGGATGGTTAACTCTGAAAAATTAGAAAAAATGAGGTATTTTTAACTTACGAAGGAGTGATCGGATCTTAATGAATTTTCATATTTAGAAGGACCTCGTAACTCAGATCTCTTACTTTAAATTGCGACCGGATCCATGGTCAGTAAGGGGGGGGGGAACAGAAATCTTGGAAAACACTTAAAGCAGAGAGATCAGGATGAAACTTGGTGGGAAGAATAAAAACAAGTCCAAGATACGTGACTAACATAACCGGACTGGATCCGCCCTCTTTGGTGGAGTTGGGGGGGGGAGGGAGTAATTTGGAAAAATTAGAAAAAATGAGGTATTTGTAACTTACGAAAGGGTGATCAGATCGTAATGAAATTTGATATTTAGAAGGGTCTTGTGCTTTACAGCTCTTATTTTAAATCCCGACCAGATCTGGTGAAATTGGGGGGAGTTACAGGGGAAAACTGGAATTCTTGGAAGACTTGAAAATTGAGGTATCTTTATCTTACGAATGGGTGATCAGATCTTAATGAAACTTGATGTATAGAAGTATCTTATGTCTCTGATGCTCCATTTTCAATTTGAATCGGATCCGGGGACATAGGGGGCTGTAGGGGGAAACAGAAATCTTGGAAAACGCTTAGAGTGGAGAGATCGGGATGAAACTTGATGGGAAGAATAATCACAAGTTATAGATACGTGATTGACATAATTGGAACGGATCTTTTCACTTTGGGGGAGCTAGGGGGTGTTGATTTGGAAAAATCATAAAAATCGAGGAATTTTTAACTTAAGAACGGATGACCGGATCTTAATGGAATTAGATATTTAGAAGAAACTCATGTCTCAGAGCTCTTATTTCAAATCCCGACCAGATCTGTTGTCATTGGGGGGCGTAGGAGAGGCTAGCCGGAAATTTTGGAAAACGCTTAGAGTAGAGAAATCGGGATGAAACTTGGTGGTTAGAATAAGCAAATGTCGTAGATACGTGATCGTTTTCAAGCGAATAGAGTAGGAAAATTCAAGAACTCAAGGACACTTTCGTAATTGCTGAAACAGGGTACAAGTATTATTTTAATGGTGTGTTTTTGAACATCTTCTGGCTCTGCTGACATGTAAGTAACGTTTTGAGATTGGGGACCTCAAACGGGAGAATGATATTTGATGATAGGCCTGATGTAGGCTGTATACCCCAGCAGGAGCTGGTGATCCAAGAAGCCTAAACTGCACATACTTGTTAAGCTCTGGAGTGAACAGTGACCTAAGCATACAATATTTCTCACATGCAGCTTAAACAAGTAATCACTTGTAAATGTTACTCCCAGTGTTGTTGAGGAGGAAACATTAGGAAACAGCACATTTAGGATTGTAGTGTCCTAGTGCTTATGCTTGAGTGAATTGAATCATATAAGTTTGGTTTTCTATTCATTCACTTGTAGGCTATTTGATTGACACTAGTTGATGAACATGAAACTTTTATTTTGCTACTGCATTTTGTTAGACAGTGTACTTGAGAGGTGCAGACAAGTTGTCAATAAACTCAAAACGCTCCTTAGACTCTGCTAAGATTAGGTTGATGACAACAAGGAATAAAAGAACAGCTATTTCTGTTCCTTGCGGCCAATTGTAGGTTAGTTTTGACCGCTCAGAGGAGGTATCTTAGGGAAACAAAGAGTAAACTGATTATCGTCTCCCCCCGATTGCCGTCGAACTAATCCTAGCATTAAATTTTTCGGTCCCATATCTTTCAGATTTGTTAGCAGTCAGGTGTTTGAAAAGCTTGAATGCTTTTCTGTAGTCCACCTAAAATACATCGACGTACCATCAGAAGTGTCCAACCGCCTAACAATTAGGTGGTAAATTCAGACTAGATATACTGCCGTGCTAGTGCCTTATATGCATCATATTGGTACATGTCCATCAAAAGTGCAATTTGTTGCAATAGAGAACGGTAGATAAAACCTTTAGCTACCTTTGCTAAGTTGGGAGTTATCGATATGGGTCTCAGTTGATCACAGGACAGGGTGTCTTGACTTTTGGTGTGACAAGGACATATGCAGATATCCAAATCTTCAGGAATATTTGTTCTGACAAACACTGGTTTATTGCTGATGCGATTGGCTTTACAAGAAAGGTGCATATTCTTTCAATATTTTAACGGGGAGTTCACCTGGGTATGAAGTATAGTTGTTTCATAGCCGTCCAATTGCGGAAAAAAAATTCTGATATTTATGTGATTTCATCCATATTACAGTTGTTAATGATGTCAGTCATTTGCTCGGTACTTATAGTTGGGTAAGTAGTGCAAATCTGAGTAAAAAATTTCTTAACTTCTGAAGCTTTAATTAAACGGCCGTCCACGCTGCTGATTCGAACCTCAGTACCTTGTTTTCGTCTAGACTGTTTTAGTGCCACTGTGACACAGTGCCACACTGTGCCACTTCTGAAACTCTTACTTCAGAATTTCTCATATTCTTTGTATTTAATGTAAATCCTGGGTATGAATTTCACATCGTCATTTGATCGTGGTTTTTATCTTGGTATCAAACCATAGCTTATCTGTTTTTCAAATCACACATTCTCTGACTGGAGAAAATTCTTGGTATTTTCGCTGGAGCATCGATTATAACATCTCCAATTTTTCGTCAATATTTGTTATACCACAGACATGAGTCAAAGTTAGTGATCCACTTAGCAAAGTTTTGGACAGAATTTTCCTTGTCAGTTCTGTAAGTTAATTTGGCCTTTTTTTTTCGAGAGCTGAAATACTTCAGTTCCCTGCTATTCAGTTTCTTTTAATTAAAGAAAAATTATGCAAAATAATTAATCTACAGTGGTAACTAGCTGTGCGAGTGTTTCCTTCGTTCTGTCTTAGCGCTATAAAATTTCCTCTTGTTTCATTTTTGTTTTACATGCTTTTTTTCTTTGTTTGTAGTAAGTTTAGTAAGTTTTGTTTTAAGTTTGTTAGTAAGTGTAGTAACTTTGTTTTGTTAGTAAGTTTTTTATTTTTTTTATTTCTATTGCTCGAATATTGGCATACGAATACCAATCTTTGAAATAAATTCATGGTCAGTAGTGTCAATTTCCAGAAATGAGAGGGAGAGGGGGCAAAATGTACCTGGGTGGTGGGAATTTTGTTGTCTCTTCCATTTTCTTATGAAAATTCCAAGAAAGCTATTTTCCAGAGATCAAGGGGGACGCCCCCTCCACCTGTTTATGCTCCTGCTTTTGGAACATGCATCCTTAGCCCATGCATTGCAAGAGTAAATAAATTAGTTTTTGGGTAACATCTGATGTCTGTGAAACTTGTGTTTTAAGTTCTAGTGCAGGGGTGTAATTTGCTATGGGCCAGGGGGAGGGAACTGTCCTTCCCAGACCTCGGTTATAGTAGTAGCCTACTATAAAGTACCTTTATAGTGCTTTTATAGCACTAAAAAGTACCTTTATGGTACCAAATGGCATATTTTTTAGTTTTTAATTTCATTTGATTTGGGAAAACTGGCTCCAACTTTGCCCCCCCCCAGGATTTTGACAAAATTATGCCTCTGTTTTAGTACACTCATGCGTCTTTGAATAATCCTTGATAGGATTTACTCTCTTTATTTTACTTGTACATTACTGATAATTTATTTTCACTTGAAACTGCTGTCTTTTACAGTCTTTAAAATCAAAAATCAGTCTTGGTAGAACAAATTGAGAAAGTCATTAGTTCCTTTTGACTAAATAGGGCAGGAGCTACCCGTTCCCACTGCTTGAAGGTGAGTACTGACCAATTGTCGCTTAGGGAGGTTTCTTCTGTTTTCCTTATTACTTATGCGTGGCTAGGGTAAACCTGCTTTTTTGAGACCCGTTTTCTTTCTCTTTTTTCAGAACATGTAGAAAAGGATCATTTAAAGAAAGCTATGAAACAGGGTTGGGAAATTAAAAATCCAAAGGAGGATTGCTTGTCAATTGTATCTGAAGAGAAAGACGGCACCAAGTGCACTATTCCAGACGACGAGCTAGTGGTAATTGTAACTGAAGATGTAAGTTAAAGATTTTTCTGATTCTTCTATTATTTACATTGCTCTACTCAAGAGAACTTCTGTTATTTGTAATTATTGCAAGGTATTATAAGATATTATGGTGTACAAATTTGCTTAGCAGCAATTGGTGATGCTTTAGTCATTTCTTAGCCCATGGGTTGAGACAGGCAGTATTAAATCAGAACAAGTTCTGACTTAATAGTTAACATCAAGAGATGCTAGAGTGAGTTGCTTATACGTTGCGTATTATTAAATTCAAACAAAATGTGTAAATTTTCAAACTTATTCTTGCATGAGGAACTCTCAAAATCTCCAAAAATTCATTCACTTGAATCTCTCTTCCACACAGAATAAATCTTCTTTCACTATCAAAGTGCCACAAACCTTTCCATTGTTTTTGTATCTTTTCCTGTAACTTTATCGTGGTTTAGAATATTTTCAAAATGTTTCTCCGATCTCTCTTTAACTCCTTTCTTATCACTAATTGTTGCCCTGTTCCTATCTTTCACTGGGACAAGTCCAGATTGACTGTTCCTTCTCTATTTTTATAACAGGCCTGTACGTTGTTTTGCTGTTATGCTATTTGACTGACTGTTTCAAGATTTTGAGCCATTTTATCCATGGCTTCCACTTCACAGCCTCCTTAGTTCACATTTTATTGTTTTCTCCTCTTTCCCTACATTCTTCTTATTTTCAAATGACCTATCTCTCAAATATTTCTTGTAAAAGCCCCTTGTCCTCTCTTCAAAACTTAATGTATTTTTAATAGGTGCGTTTCTAGCTTTCCTCCCTAAGACACCATCTGTGTTTTTGCAACCTTTTTCCCAAAACTATTCCATCCATCCTCTATATTGTCAATTCTAAACTCTTCGGTTTAGTATCACACTGTTCGTGGTTTTCTCGATGTCTCATCCGTGAGTCTACCAACGTCATAACTTCTTGGATAGTAGTTGCCCTTCCTAAATTCCAACTTTGGATCAACCCTAGGCACTACTAGTTGATGATCTTTGCGTTTAACATCAATAACAGCACTCCTTTACATCCTATTATCTTGTATGGATTCTGCATGTCTTTGGTTTACAACAACACAATAAGGTTAGCTTTCTTACCGTTTTGTAAATACCATTTAACTTATGAAAGACGACAGATTGCCGAAGATTGTCCTTTTCGGCCAACCGTCTATGCCTAAACGGAAAGCAGGTCGTCCGAAGTTGGAGTGGAAGGATGTCATAAAGAAAGATTTAAGGGAAATGGGAACTTTCTGGTAGGGTGTAAAGAGGGTGGCTTTGAATAGATTGGGAAGGAAGAGGAGCGTGCGTAGCTGTGTTAACCTAAGGCGGCTGGGTGCTGCGGTGGATTATTAGTAGTTGACATAGTATTTAACTTGTGGGCCATTTTATTGCCAAATACTATATTGGTTATAACTAGGTCATTACAGCTACAAAATTACTGCAGCCTATAACTGTTACTATTTTCTTTTCCTAAGCCAAATTTAGCAGGCTAGTATATCATTTATCCCTATTTCTACCGACCTGATCTTTGATATCCCCTAACAAAGTCTTACCAAAATAAAAAAGACCCAAGAGAATTACCAATCAATCAGAATCCATTGCAAATGCAGTTTTGTTTACTAGGGTATAATTTATTCGAGGGGCGCCACTGCTCAAGGTCATCCTGCGGCATTTTTTGCAGCCAAAGCTCTGGCTAGGCAGATTCGTGATAGTTCCACCCCAATGACCAATGAGGCCACGCGAGCAGGATTTTTCTTTTGTGAATTGGGACAGAGGAAGGAGCTTATGAAAGAGCGGAGACTTCAAACCATCTAACAAAACTGGAACAGTTCTAACCTATTATACCTAGCATATTCTGGTCTGGGCGTTCATCAGGGGCAGCCTATAGAAGAGCTTTGGCGAAGTTCCTATATTTTTTGGTATGCCAGATGTACAAAGACATTACAGTGGTTAGTACTTTGTACGAAAATAGCATTGCTAAGGTTAAGGTTGGAAATGAAGTTAGTAGCTGGTTCTGAATTGAATTTGAAGCCGAGCAGGGCTGCGTTTTATCCCCATTTGTATGGATGATTTTGATAGACTTAATCCTAAAGAAGACAGCAAAGGCTTTGGGTGAACATAGGGTCTAATGGAAGTCTTACTCTCATAGACTTAGATTATATTTAAGATTAGAAAATGTTAGCAAAATGGGTGAGTTTTTGGAGGTTTTAAAAGTTCAGGGTGGAAGGATAGGCTTAAAAACTAATGCTAAGAAGACTAGGACCTAAGTGGTATTATTAGCAAAAACGGTAGGTGCACTGAAGATGTTAAAAGCAGAATAGCCGAGGAGACCAGAGTTTTTTTTTTCGCAGTTTAAAAAAATTTGGAAGAATAGGAAGATAAGTCTGTGAACCAAGATTAGAATATTGGAAGCTGCAATGATGACAGTGGTCAAGCATGGTTTTGAACCGTGGACACTCTGAGGGATGGAGGAGGATTTGTTAGATATTTTCCAAAAAATTTTCTACGGATTGTTTCGGATACTTGTCTGTTTGACCGTATTTTTAAAACGATAAGCTGTACGAAAAATATTCTTTAATCCTGCTGTCTAGGGCTGTAATGAAAGAAAGTTTGAAATGGCTAGGACACGTTCTGTGTATACAGGAAGACAGATTGCTAAAAATCATCTTGGTCAGCCAACCACTTAGGGTCAGACGAAAAGCAGTTGGTCTCCGAAAGGGGTGGTAAGAAGTCGTTAGGAAAGACTTGAGGAAAAATGAGAACTTCTTGTGAAGGTGTAAAAACACCCTTCTTTGGAGGTTGTAAAATCTCCTTTTTGTGCTGTCCTGAGGGGGGTTGGTGCTGCGGTGATTTTTTACTTGTAGCAGTAGTGTCATTTATAAATGATATTAAAAGGAAACTGTAAAAAATGCAAAGAAAACTGTTGAAATATTGAAATTGCTCTTCTACACTAATTCCATTATTCCGAAAATTGTTTACAGGTTGTATGAACAGTTTCAGGTTAAACTGGCAAAAGGTTCAGCGATTGCTCAAACAGGCATATAACTGTTTAGGAGTTTAAAAATGTTAACTTTCTGATGTGGGTCCTTTCAATGTATTTTTAACTAATAATTTGCAATCGAGGTACGTGAATGCGTAGTTTGTTCCCGAAGGAATGAATGAAGAAAAATCCCGTGTCGGACATTTTGTTTTAAAGAGTGCTGCTGTCTCTCTACAGTGATTTCTCACCTATCCCAAAAATTGAAACTGCTTAAAAGAACGTATTTGGACACCATTTCTTTCAATGAACGTAATTTTGTCATCCTTTTGTGGCTACAGTGTGGCTCTGTCTTGGTGTCGCCACAACAGAGCAGCTGTACTTCCTTGAGAAAAATTCCAGCAACGCTTACAGTCTTAGAATCGGCACCAAAATAAGTGCATTACTAGTCAAGTACAGTACTTAGAGAATATTATATCAACATCCATGTAAGCCTATTCTATTTCTAATAAAATTATTCACCAAAATGTTGCATCACACCTAACATTTGAAATTTAGTAATCAAACAAGAGGATATCAAACTTTTTCCTTCAGAATTTAACTATGAATAATCGGAATAAAAGAAAAAAAATACGAGTGTTATCTTAAAACTATGATTAGCATTATTTTGATAGAGAATCCTCCAGTCAACTGCCAATAATAAATCGTCACTGTCGCTTGTCTTGTAACCTCAAATAATGTGAACGTCTTTTCCAGCTTTTTTCCTAATTATTTTTACTATATTTAGCCTACGTTGTTACAGAATCCAGTAACAACCAGGCATGTTCTGTTGTACATACCCTCTGAAATATCTAAGTTATGCGTTACATAATTATCGTGTTATTCTATAGTTTTGAGTTATTGGGTGGCAAATTAGCAATTTCAAGTGAATGAAGTAGTTCTGGTGTGAATTAAATTCCCCATTTTTCTTTCTCCTTCACAAAATGAAAACTTTTTATGGGATTTGTATTCTCCTGGGAGATGATCGGATTACTCAGCATTAATTTCTCTTGCTTCACTTTTATGCAGTGCTAAAATAACGCTTTACTTCAGTCTATTGTAATTTTGATTGATTTACCGATGTTTCCTGTTCTATTGATGATGCTTGTTGTCGCATGTCTTCTAGCCGTAGGTTTTGTTGTGTATCATTTTCGTTTACGATTCGTTGTGATTCTTGCCGTTGCTTGTCTTCTAACCGCATTTTGTTAAGCATCATTTTTTTCGATTTGTTGTGGTGCTTGTTGTCGTATGTCCTCTAAGCGTAAGTTTTGTTGTGCAACTTTATTAGAATTTGATTAAAATATAAATTCAAAAGTTAATTTTGAACTGGAGCCTTTATCAATCACTGGACAAGTTCTGCTTTATTGCAAACGATGCTTTCACTTGAAAAGGTGAGAGGGCTATTGGTTTTAATTTTGAATAGTATAGAACATGTCTTCACTAACTAGAAAAAGACAGCAAGATAGCCCAAGTAATTCAAAATGAAATAAAGCACAAATATTAAATAATTGTGCAATACCTGGGAAAACCAAGTAAAAAACTATGATTGTGGAAATGGTACCGAAGAGAAACTATTTGTCAACATAAAATACCACGAAGAAAAAAAAAGAAAAAGGAAGTTAAATATTGAGATACACTGGAAATCTGGTACAAAAGAGCTAAAGTACCTATCAGGTTTTACATTAGGATTGTTGAATAGCTCGTGTTTGAGAGTCCTTTGTTCAATCGCTGGCGTCAGTTCACCTTTTTTAACATTTTTTCCCTTTATTTTATTTTTCCCATTATTATTATTTTTCTGTACTATAACTCCCCTTTTTGTGGCCTGCGGGTCTTATGTTAGCCGGTATTGTATCCATCTTTTGTCTTGCAGGATGCATGTGCCTATGAAGTTTATATAGAATCGTCTTGACTGGAGGAAGCTTCACTCTCTTGGAACTTCTTAGTTGACTGAGTAAAATATTTTCTTGCGTTAGTGGACTTAGATTTAATTAAAGAATTTTCAAACTTTAGCTTTTCAAAGACGTTTACTTAATAAATAAATTCCGGGATCCACGTTTATCGTTTATAGCTATGTAAATATTCCATGTGGTGCGCTTTGTCTAGTTGAGACCCAAGTACAAGAACATTTGGAGCCACTGTTACGAGTGATCCAGATCGTGGTGTCGTGGATCCAGTGATCCACTTGTCGCGTGACCCAGATTTTAAGGAACTGAAAGGTTACGAAAAAAAAACAAAGATATTCAACAGACTATGTCTATGGGGAAGCGAAAATCGACAGAGAAAAGCAATGATCAAGGATCGCTATCATAATAGTGAGGATTACAGAAAAAAATATAGACAAAATAGTCTGACTCTCTTTTGCTTGTTCTTTACTAGATTCCAGTGAAGAAGTAGCCAAAAGCTTTTCGTGTATGCGATATGTAATTGAAAAATTACGTTCATTTACAGATGCAATATCTTGGTTAAGCCCGGGCATGATTTAAAACATAGTGAAAAATTAAATAAAACAACAAACGATTTCTTTCAACGGAAAGTAAGGAGTAGCGTTGAAACTGGAAACGGACAGAAATTATTCTGTGTATCGGAGGAGCTGCCCCACCTCAGTTCCTAGCGCTTTTTTGAGTGAATCAAAACGCACTATGTGCGTTCAGACTGTCATACCGTGTATCTGTAATATCCCACGAATAGTTAAGCGTAAGTTTAAACTTTGGATGAATCTTAAGGAGGATGTTGAAATGAAAAGAAGACAGTTTGTATATCCAAATTCTAAAAATGGTGTATGCTTTATCATAGGAACGGCAAAGTTAGTTAATTAGAAACTAATGAAATGTTAAGGGGGATGCTGACCAAAATTAAATGACATTTTGGGCATCCAGGTTGTGAAAAACATGTATCTGCAATATCTCAGTAACGGTCAAGGATATTAAGCATAAAATATCGGGGAATGTTGGAGCGATGTTGGGCTGAATTAAAAAGACATGACATCATTCGGGAGGTCAAAATAGTGTATTTAGAGTATCTCGGGAACGACTGAGGACATTAATTTCAAACGTTCAATATTTCTGCAATATCTTCAGAACAAGAAATATCTGTGGATATTGAGGGCGATGTTGAACTAAATCGAAATACACTGTGTGCCTCAAGGCTGTCGCAAGGGCGTAACTACAGTGTCTCATTAGTGGTAAAGGGCAAATTGAAACTATTAGGGGATTTTGAACTAAGTCAGAAGACCCCATGTACATTCAGGTTTTAAAAAAGGCGTATATCCAATATAGCAGAAAGGGCTAACGGCATTAAGGTGAAACTCCTAGGGAATTTGGAATAAAATGAATTTAAAATATGCACCAAGGTAGTGCACCTGTAGTGTATCAGGAAAAGTTAAGTATACTAAATTAGAATTTTTAGTGACTGTCCAGGGGGACGCTGAACTCAAACCAAAGAAACTTTGTGTATCAGAGTTATTAAAAGGATGTCTGAAGCATCTCAAGAACGGTTAAGGTCAAATGTTTCAGAACATGTCGATGGAAATGTGGAACTAAATTGAAAGATACTATGTTTTGTCACGTCGTCAGAAGGGTGTATCTGCAATTTTTCAGAATTGGCTAAGTAGAAAGTGGAGCTTTCAGGGAATTTTTAGTGGGTTGTCGCAAACTCATGTATCTATTAGAAAAAACTCCCATTAACCCTGTCAAAACAAGCTCATCCCTCTATTGAAACAAACTCATATCCACCAAAACTAACTTGTTCCTCCATCAAAACTCACGCCCCCCCCAAAGAATAAGCTCATTCCTAAAAAAAAAGTATTAACTATATTAATACTTTTTTGTTATATCTACTGCTTATACGCGAATAATATGTTTTTTAATGTCCTCCTCCTTTTATATTAACGCTGCTCCTTAGGCACATATTTTCAAATGACGTTAATTCTCAGTGACTGACCTTTGTTGATGCTGCCATGTGGGTTCTCGAATAGTTCAACGCACTTCGGGAATAGTTTTTGAGGTACATACCTTTCCATTTAAAAATAATGACAAATTTACGTGGCTACAAAATAATTTTGGAAATACTAAATGATTAGCAGGCAAAGCCGCCTCTTCTGCTCGTCATTTCATTTGCTAAATTTTTCTAAAGTTTCACCGGTGCATTTCAGACTGAAAGTTTTTAACTTACCACCTTGTAGTAGTTTTAATTTGGTAGATGCATAAAGCCACAAGTTGTACTCGAGGTGAAAAGAGACATTACGATCGAAATGAGTGTTTTGACCTCATACTGAGTCGAAACGAGTGTTTGACATTTGAAACTCATACTAAACTCAGTATAGTTTAGTATCTGAATCAGTTTGAGTTTAGTATCTGAACTAAAAGGAAGTAGCTTATGAACCTAATCGGATTACTTTTTGTACTGTATTGTGTTAGATTGCGCAATTAACTTGCGGACTTAATTGTGAGGGATTGCTCACTTCATACAAAGTGAGTTATTATTAGTGTATAATTGAATATATTGGTGTTATCGCTGATTAAAAACTGTGATTAAGACAGGTTAACAGTTTGTGGATCTGCAATGTCTCGTCGGAATAAATGACGGGAAAAAAGCCCCTAAGGCTACCACCCGAGAAGGACACTCCTGCTGAAACCCTTAGCCAGTCGCCATCCCAACCTACCTATAAAACTCTTCCTAGAACCTCCCCAACTACGCAATCCAAAACAGTTAGCCACTTGTCAGGAATTCAGGCCTTAGCCGAAACTAACTCTAATGAAAGAGGTGAGACGCCTGGCAAAAAGAGGAAAAAGGATGAAACTCGTTCACCAACGATAGTGCAACCCCTCTCTTCAAGTGTTCCAGAAACTAGTGCTAACGATCACCCCAATTATTATACTGTCTCAATCAAGAAAAGCAATGGCCAACCCTTTTCAAAAGATCGAATAATGCAAATTAGGAAAGCTGTCTGATCACCAAGGTAAATTTTGAACTTGTTTTTAAGCAGGACAAGTCTATTGATATTTACTTTACGTCTTCTCAGGCGGCAGACCATGTCCTGTCAAAATCCAAAGAAATAATTCTTGATGGCTCAAAAATTTTAGCCACAAAAAAAGATGTGGAAAAGTTACACAAGTATGTGCTGTATGGTGTTGATACCAGTGTAAAAGTGGAGGAAATACAAACAGAACCAATATATTCTTCAGGCCTTCTCATCAATCCTTCAACTGCTATAAGGCTAAGTTTAAACATGAAGGTTTTCTTCACCCTAGCCGTTCAATCCTCATTTCCTGCAAAGTTGAGCTAAGTGGAGAAATATTCTTGTACGGTATGTCCCTTTTTTACAAGATTTATAAGCCCAAGCTCCTACAATGCTCCACTTGTCTGGCCCACGGCCACAGCAAAAAACACTGCAAACAGTCCCATCCGTCTTGCCTTAAGTGTGGGAAAACAGGCCACGCAATTAGTGAATGCCCTGAGTCAGATCCTTTCTGCAGAAATTGTAACCGTAAGGGAAACACAGCCCTCCAAAAACAATCTTGCCCAGCTCACCAAAAGCGAGTTGTAATCCTTAGAACATCTGATAAAATGAACCTATCCTACTCAGTTGTAGCTGCAAGAATCCCTTGGCAACCCACACCCCATCGGCCCAGTAGAAGCCAAGCAACAGTTGCGGTAGCAGATGCAAAGACAGTATCATTTCCAAAAGAGGCAAATAATGTTCATACTCAAGGTTCTAGTCAGTCCCCCCATCCCTTACCTAAGTTTACTTCAACATCCTGCCCTCCAAAAGATTCATCTAAAATAGCCAAGAATGGCAAAGGCTTGCAACTTATCTCACAGTCAGTTACTTAATTGAGGTTAGTAATGAAGCTGAGGAAACCAAAAATATTCTCAAGAAGAAAGCCATCACTAAACTCCTAGGTGATGACATATTAGAAACAGCTATGGCTCAATTATCCTCCATGATAAAGGACATAGATTCCACATCAAAGCTAGTTAAGCCTGTAGACTCAACTGCAAATCAAATTAATGCAGGCTCTGAAATTGCCACAACCCCCAAGACGGTAGTCGATGCCACTGCCCTAGTCAAAGGCAAGAAATCTAAGAAAAAACGGCAAACTTTCCATCCCAGTCCAAAATTACCACCAATGATATTTCGTCGGCTGAAGAAGATTTCCAATATTCTAATCAAGGAGATGATGAAACTCAGACCACAATGGATGTTTAAATGTGTACTGTACAAGATTTTACGTTTCTCACGAATTTATCACTGTGTAATAATGTTGTTTTTAACTATTACGATGACCAAAATAATTTGCCCACCAGTCCCTTAGCTAGCCCCGATAGCCCTTTAAACCAAATTAACTGTGAATATCTCGACACTTTTGATTTTGTGAAAAATGTGAAACCTAAGCTAATGGAAGAGACCAAACTTAATGTAATTTGTTTTAACATCAGAAGTGTACGGGATGAGTGGGCTAATTTTAAAGACTTAATTTTAATTAATGGTTACTGCCATTTCGACGTAATTGGAATAACGGAATCGTGGCTTTCAGAAATTGATGATAAGAATGAATTTTCCCTCCCTGGTTTTCAAGCTATTCATAATGAAAGAAAATTAACCAAGTCCTCTGACGGCATTTCTCTTTACATCCGGCCAAGTCTGAAATTCACCAGGCTATTAGACTGTGAATCCTTCTCGCAACGTATAAATAATAGATGCATTTATTCAATAATCGTAGACATAAGTGTTGACAAGAATTCTTTTATTTTTTCGTTATTTTATAAGCCCCCCTCATTTCCGACCCCTTTCTTTTGTAATCTGTTTGATGATTTTTCTAGTTTTATTAATTTACCACAAAAGAAGGCAATAGTTTTTGGGGACTTCAATTGTAATTTACTAAATGTTAGCAATGATAATGATTGTGATACCTTCTTTGAAACATTCACCTCAAGTGGTCTTCTTCCCACAATCCTTTTTCCTATTAAATAAAAAAAAAACAAGTTTTTTCAACTGAAAGTAAGGAGTGACATCAAAACTTAAAACGCACAGAAATTACTTCGTATATGAAAGAGGCTGCTTCCTCATCAACGCCCCGCTCTTTACGCTAAAGTTTGACTCTTTCTCTCAATTCTTCTTTCTAAAACAGTAAAAAACTTTAGCGTAAAGAGCGGGGCGTTGATGAGGAAGCAGCCTCTTTCATATACGAAGTAATTTCTGTGCGTTTTAAGTTTTGATGTCACTCCTTACTTTCAGTTGAAAAAACTTGTTTTTTTTTTATTTAATTTCTGAACGTTTTTGAATCAATGCATGTTTTGATTTTGGCTCTCCGCAGAGGAATAATCAAAACGAAATTTGCATATTTTTTTTTTGGCTCAATGGCTTTCTCATAATTTTGATCGAATGATTTTGAGAAAAAAAGAGCGGGGGACGAAGCCTAGTTGCCCCCCGATTTTTTGGTTAATTAAAAAGGCAACTAGAACTTTTAATTTTTTACGAATCTTTTTATTGGTAAAAGATTTACGTAACTTATAAATTAGCTTACGTAAAGAACTTTTGTATTCTCATGTTTTTATTACATATATGAGGGGATTCGCCCCATCGTCAGTACCTCGCTCTTTACACTAAAGCTTAAATTTTATCCCAATTCATTAAGAATGACCCCCTGAATCACAAAAGCCGTAGAATAAGTAGTTGAAATTACCGAAAATACTTTAGCGTAAAGAGCGAGGTATTAGAAGGAGGTGAGCCCCTCATATGGGTAATAATTTCTGTTTGTTTTAAGTTTTATTGCTGTTCCTTACTTCCAGCTGAAAAAGCTTTTTCACTTTTATTTTTTAATTGTTTTTTTTTAAATAATGCTAGTAAATCCTGCTCTCCCTTCATGGAAATTTTCTTCTCCCATTACAAATTCTCGAAGGAAAGTTCCCCCAGCATATCCCCCTCTTCTCAACCCCTCCCCCAAACCAAAAAAATCCTCCTGAAAACGCCTGTATACTTCCCAATAACCATTACTATATGTAAGCACAGGTCAAAGTTTGTAACTTGTTGCCCCTCCCACGGGGACTGTGGGGGAGTAAGTCGTCCTCAAAGACATAGTTATAAGGTTTTTCGACTACTCTGAATAAAATGGCTATCTCAGAATTTTGATCCGTTGACTTTGGGAAAATAATTAGCGTGGGAGGGGGCCTAGGTGCCCTCCAATTTTTTTGGTCACTTAAAAAGGGCACTAGAACTTTTCATTTCCGTTAGAATGAGCCCTCTTGCAACATTCTAGGACAACTGGGTCGATACGATCACCCCTGGGGAAAAAAAAAAAAAACAACAAAAAAACAAAAAAACAAATAAACACGCATCCGTGATCTGCCTTCTGGCAAAAAATGCAAAATTCCACATTTTTGTAGATAGGAGCTCGAAACTTCTACAGTAGGGTTCTCTGATACGCTGAATCTGATGGTGTGATTTTCGTTAAGATTCTATGACTTTTAGGGGGCGTTTCCCCCTATTTTCTAAAATAACGCAAATTTTCTCAGGCTCGTAACTTTTCATGGGTAAGACTAAACTTGATGAAACTTATATATTTAAGATCAACATTAAAATGCGATTCTTTTGATGTAGCTATTGGTATCAAAATTCTTTTTTTTAGAGTTTCGGTTACTATTGAGCCGGGTCGCTCCTTACTACAGTTCGTTACCACGAACTGTTTGACTAGAGTTGATCCTGTGAGGTCTACAGCTACTGTAATTGACAACATTTTTGTATCCACTTCCCTGGGAAACCACCTGTCCTCCAAAATAATATTTTCTGACCTGTCAAATCACTTTCCAATCTATCTCTCCCTGCACTCCTTACCAGCTACTCAACCCTCTTGAACTAATACCCCTACGTATAATAGAATATATAATACTGTGAATATGGACAGGTTCACGGATCGTTTGAAATCCTTCGACTGGTCCAAGGTTTTGGATGGTCAGGATGTTAATTCAGCCACAAATGGTTTTACACAGGGACTGAGTGATTTTATCAGTTCAACCTTTCCAGTTCTTAAATCAAACCGAAAAACTACCCATATACGCCTCTGGATGTCTAATAGCCTGATAATCTCTTCATACCGGAAAAATGACATATAAGATTTAGCTTGCAAAACCAGTAATGTTATTGACCTGACTAATTATAAAAAATACAAAAACTTATATACCAAACTTGTCCGGGAAGCAAAAAAAAATTATTATTATTCAAAAATCTCTCATTGCAAAGGGAAATTGCAAAAAATTTGGTCCACAATAAATGAAATTCTTTAAAAAAAAAAGGAATTCAAGATCTGTACCTCTTAACCTTAAGGACATCAGTGGCAGATTAATTGACCCAAGTTCAGTACCGGATGCTTTTAATAATTATGTCGCTAATATTCCAAATGCTAACTCCTGTTCCTTCTCCCAGTCAGTACAACTTAGCAAGAATCCTGGATCCATGTTTTTCTCTCCAACTGATCGTAAAGAGGTGCTTCAAGTTATCAAATGTCTCTCTAATAGTAGTACACCTGACTTCTTTGGCATAAGTAATAAGCTTCTTAGGACCTTATCTTCCTATGTTTGTGAACCCATTGTGCTCATAGCAAACCTGTCTATGACCAATGGAGTCTTTCCAGAAATATTAAATCAGCAATTGTTATCCCGATTCATAAAAAAGGCGATCCGTCTGAGATAAGTAATTATCGTCCAATCTCACTTCTCCCAGTTATATCTAAAGTGCTCGAGAGAATTATATTCCGACGTCTTTCTCCCTTTTTATTTGGGATTCATTCTTCAGATTCGTTGATTTCTCCTCGTCAATATGGCTTCCGTTCCAAATTTTCAACTGCTCATGCACTAATAATAATAATAGTAATTTATTTATCACCCACTTCACAAAACAGAGGTTAAGTGGAGTAAAATACAAAAGAAAAACAGCAAAATTAATACAAAAGAAACAAATTTATTCACATACAGAAAAAAGACGGATAAGGCGATGAAAACATCCTAGCCTATAAAGCGCTTCAATAGCTAGCTTCGCAGATAATTTTTCGAAAGCACCACTAATATATGTCGCACAATACTTTTTAACCAGTTTTGTATTCCGGTAAGAACGAGGTAGATATAAAAGAAATTTGCAGTACCGGTGATAATTTATGCGAATACGTTTTAGATCACCAGTCAACAGAAGTGGCATAATACCAGAACAGAAGAGCACAGAATGATCACAAAAATTTGAGTAAAGCCGAGTTAGCGCTCTTCTCCTATAGTGTCCACGATTTGCTACAATCTTAGAGTAACCGAGCCTCAGCTTATCACTAATATCTTTGACAGCACGAGACCGGAGAGCATTCATAGAATCGCATACTGTTATACCAAGCCAACGAAACGATTTAACACGGGGAATACTAAAACCATCGCGGTATATTGATTCTGAACAATTATTACCGTTGAAAACAAGAAACTCGCACTTGTCAATATTTAGGTACAGGCCGATATCGCGGAAAGCAGAAGTAAATGACTTCACTGAACGGGCAAGACCAGACTCAGTTTGACTAATCAGAAGAAGGTCATCCGCATAAGCCAGATATGAGATATCAGATGGTCCTAGTAGGCACGTAGTCGATATTTTTGATAATACATTTTCAATACAAGCATTAAAAATATTCGGCGAAAGAACTCCCCCTTGTCTTACACCGCAACGAACGGGGATATGACGAAAATAAGAATTATCTAATGACTTAAGGCGAAGGTAAGAATGGGAGTACCAGAAACGAAGCACGTGAATTACCGACGGATTTACTCCTCTCTGGCATAATGCTGTCCATGCTTGAGTATGACAAATACTGTCAAATGCTTTAGACAAGTCTAGGCTTGCGAAATGAAGTACGCGACGAGTGCGATGGGCATCTTTTAATAAAGAAGTTTAAGCACGGTGAGCATGCTGACAGCCTAGTCCAGATCTAAAACCAAATTGATTATCATCATTTAGAGCAAGCTTAGTGATATAAGGTAGTAGGAGGTGTTCAAAAAGCTTGCTAAGAGTACAAGCTACCGTTATCGGCCTATAAGAACTACAAGAAACTGGATCTTTTCCTTTTTTTAGAAGTGACGTAACGCTACCGCATAGGAACGAATCGGGCACATACGAACTACTCAAAAACATTTGAAAAAACAGTTGGAGATTAGATACCAGTTCAAAAGAATTTGGAACAAGATTCAAAACACTAATCCCATCAATATCCAAAGATTTTGATTTTAAACCCTTAATACCTTTAATAATAGCCGACTTTTCAACTGGAATCACATGTCTATGACATAAACGTGACGGCAAATATTTTTCAAGCAAACACGAGAAACGCTTGTGCACTGCATAATTAACTTTCGGAAATATTTTTGAATAATGTTCGATTCAAGATGGACGAGATATAATATCACTAGGACTTGCATCCGGAAACTTGGCAGAATTTATCACTTTTCGCCACTCACTATTACTTTTCGGAAAAGTTTCACCGGAGTAACGAACGGCACGAAGATGGCGTTTATATTCGAGTTTCGTCTTTTGTTTTAGATCAAACACATTACCCCGTGTACTGTGATCTAATAGACGCCACACAGTTTATACGTTCCCAACTTGACCTTAAAAATACTGTATTGGGCTTATTTCTGGACTTTTCTAAGGCCTTTGATATGGTTGATCACAGTGTTTTATTAAGTAAACTCAACAACTTAGGGATTCGTGGAGTTCCTTTCTCATGGTTTGGCTCTTATCTCTCTGGTGGAGTACAGAGTGTGAGTCTGGGCGGGGTGACTTCACATCCCCTACCTGTCCGGAGGGGCGTCCCACAGGGCTCTGTTCTTGGTCCAATACTTTTTCTCCTTTATATTAATGATTTGGTTACGGACCTGGGTCCATCAGTGCACCCATTACTTTTTGCTGACGATAGCAACTTTTTCATCACCGGTCCTAATTTACCATCCGTCGTCGCCTCTGCTCAAACCCTTCTAAATAGAGTACAGGAGTGGTGTCTAGTTAACTGCATGACCATTAGCATCAAGAAAAGTCAGGTTGTATTATTTCGAACCCCTTACAAAAAAAAATGAAGCTCAGCAAGCACTTGGCCTAAAATATTCTACCAATCTCCTCCCACAGGTCGAAGTTGCCAAGTTTCTTGGTGTCCACATAGACCTCTCCCTATCATTTGCAACGCATGTGTCCTACGTCAGAGCCATAATTTTGCGACAGGTAAGTATCATTAATCGTGCGAATTATTTTCTTCCTCCCGATATCCTTGTCACCCTTTATTACTCTTTTATTTACCCATATATCTCATACTGTGGATCTGTTTGGGGCAACACTTTTCCTTCAGTTACCAATAAATTAAAATCTGCCCAAAACCGTGCCATCAAAGCAGTTTTTCGGCTGCCCCGACTAAATCCCACCCAGGACTTGTACTCCGATTTTGGTATTATCCCTTTTGAACAAATCATCAAAAAATTAAATCTATACCTTGCATACTCCACTTACCATAAAAATCTTCCTCCTCAATTATTATCTTATTTTAATATTAATAATTCTGAAGGCCTCTGTCTCCGTTCATCCAACCGTTCCTTCATTGTCCCTAAGTGTGTCTCTAGTTCTGCCCAGCGATCCCTCATTTATAAATCTATACTTCAATGGAATATAATACCCTCCAGTGTCGAGCTATCCACAAGTTTTCGCACGCTGTATAACAATGTACTAAAATTTTGATATTATAACTCTCTAAATTCTTATTCAATTTGCTTTAATTACCCATGTTTTCTCTTTTCTTTTTTTTTCTCTCTTCTTCATTTTCAATTTTTTGTGGTTATGGTCCTCAACAAGTTCGCTTCCAGGATCCTTATTATTATTGGTGTTATATATTTTTTTTATTTGAATAAATTAAATTGAATTGACCAAGGCAACTTTCAGCTGTTTCTTGAAACTGGTGGAGTAGGTGGAGGTGGAGGTGGTGGGGGAGTAGGTGATGTTTCGAAAGATTTAAGAAATGTGGAAGCAATGTAATTTAGGTCACAGGCAAAGGGCACTTATGTTGCTGCGTCAAAGCATATGTTGAAGAAATCACCCTTGGATTCAAGATCGGTTTTAAAGTATTTTTAGCATCACGCCAAAGAACAAAAAAACTAGAGAGAATTTTATATTTTGTTGCAAAAGTTGCCGCATTTATGCCATTTAAATCTCCTGTTGATAAACTCTGGAATGAGTGGAGGTTTTTATAGTTAGACGATGATCCTTTTCCTGCTGATAAAAGTATTCCAATAGACTAGCTCTGAAACATGTAAGTGACGTCTGGTTTTCTCTTTTTTCATGTAAGTGACGTCTGGTCAAGCAAGATATAGGACTCACCAAGGTATTAAAATGATGCGTAAATTTTTTACATGATATTGAAAGAGCAGTTTAGACAACGGTGAGAGTGAGAGAGTGCGGTGAGAAAGTGCTTACCGAAGACAATGCATCCATGATACCTAAGATGCTCAGTGCCAGAATGAGTGTGTGTCACGGAATGAAAATGTTGAAAAACCAACCCTAATTGTTCCCAACATTAAACGAGCTTTTTCAACTAGTCTGTGGTGCCGGTGCAAGCTAAAAGGCATATTCAGTGCCGGAACAGGTAGGGAAGGTAAAAGAAGAGCATGAGAATTAACTAGGAGAAAAGTCGGGATTCTACCAACCCTAATTGTTCCCAATACTAAACGAACGTTTTCAACTAGCCTTTGGTGCCAGCACAAGCTACAAGGCATATCCAGTGCCGGAAAAAGCGGGTAAAGCAAAAAATGAGCATGAGAAACAACTAAGAGAAAGGTAGGGGCTTAAACTGGAGGAAGAAGAGACGATATTAGCATCTTGTGGAATCTTCCGGAGAAAAAAAGGATGGTCATAATAACTGCAAAGATGCTGGGAAGCTAGTTTATCGGAGACTTCAGAAAAGCATTAAGAACAAAAAAAATCCCTGAAATAGCCCTAGAATAAGCTATGCTATAGGCTACATAAAAGCAACTTGAAGAGGATGAGGCAAACGCCAAAGAAGCAGAGACTTTGTAACGAAACCTTGACAAGAGAAATTTCCAGATCATGTAAATGCTGTTGATGAAATCAAAATGGTTTACACTAACATTACTAACGATTTTTTTTTTTAATATAACTTGGCCTTTTTTTTGTTTTTAATTTTGGTTATTTTGCAACTGAATGAAGAAAAGAAAAAATTTATCTGGCACAATGCTGATAATGAAAACGTCTGAAGCTAGCAATCGTTTTCTCTTTGGCAGAAAGCACCCTATCATGTAAATTTGTCTACCTATTCTGTTTTTTGGCAGTTTTTTTTATCAGAATTTCTTTAGAATTTTTTTTTTTAGATATTCCATTCTTGAAAGTCAGAAAATCTTTTCAAATATATTTGGTAGCAGCCGTGCTAAGGGTATTAGGTTGAAACCTTCAGAGAATGATGAGGGGTATATTTAATTTAAACAAAATACAGCATTGTGCATCCCGGTTGTTAGTAAGGTGTAGAAAACTGTGAAAAAATAAAAAATTCGGTTAAAAAAAACAAAAAAATTGAGCAAACAAAAATTAAATAATTCATAGTTTAATTTTATTATTGGAATATTAAAGACTTCACTTTTCAGTTCATTAAACAACTTGTATTGTGTAATATTAGAGATCTTCTCTGCTTAAACAAAAGAGTAAGGACGAAGCAATAAACAAAGCAATAAGGACAAAAATCCGTGAAATTTTCAAAAGCATAAAATATTTCGGACTATCGTACCGGGTTGGGAATTATGAAGCAGATAAGTTAATAAACTTTATATAAATATAACCACGCGTAGATTGCATGTAACTATAAAATTCAGATATTGTTGTCCGTGTCACCTCCCCGACATGTTATAAAATTGTAAGCAAGGCTAGAAACAGCAGTTAAGCAGAAAAAGAAAGAATTCATGTCTTAGCAAACATAAAGTCTTTTCATTATCCACTTCTCTTTTTTTTTCCAAAATAGGCTCTGTGATGCTCGCATAAATATTTTTTAGCAGATGTCAACAGTGGATAAAAAAACAAAACAACGAAAATATGTTCTTTTATTGCTCGAAAATATAAAAATACATACCATTTCAAAATAAAAAATATGCCAATTCATTTCTTTCACCTTTGACCTTCTTAACTGACATTAGAGCTGATTTCAACCTTTGAGCTTCTAAAACCAGGAAATGGATACACACCACCCAACTGTGGTGGGATACCAATGAAGGGTGGCAACGGTGGAAAAGCCGGAGGATAAGGTAAGCCATTCGTAGGCTGATGTGAATAGTTTTGAAGAGGTCTTTCTTGCTTATCGTGCTGCTGACCTGGAATAGTTATTACATTTATCACAGTGGTTCCAGCAGTACCAGGCTTGTTTGAATAAGAGGGAGCTTTATTAATGTATATTTCCTCTTGTTTCGGTGGTTCTGCATAGCTCTGTGGTTCATCATACGAATCTGAAGACGCTGGAGATGGCTGGTAGCTCGGTTTGGGTGGAAGACCAGAATAATCAGTCCCTCCAGGTATCAATGCCTGAGATACAGGAGGTGAAGAAGAAGGAGTATCAATATAGCTTGTGCCTCCTGGTATGAAAGCCTGGGACACAGGCGCATTATCATAGCTTGGAGCAGCCGCTGGCTTAGAATCAGCATAATGTATTCCACCGGAAGTATCTGTAGAGTCGTAAGAGTTTGTCTCGCCTGGATAACTGGGAACGACTGGAGGTGAAGATTCACTGTACGTAGGGGGAACTTTGTATGAATCTTGTTGCTCATATACTGGTGGAAGACTCTGATAATTTGGTTTTCCATAGCCAGAGCTTTCGACATAGTTTGGTTGAGGTTCAGGCAAGGGGCTGTAGTGTGTTACTTCAGACTGATGTGGCGCTTGATATTGGGGTTTATCATAACTTGGATTCCTGTTAGGTATTTGATTATAATAGCTTGGTTTTTGGGAAAAGAAAGGGTTGTAAACTGACTGTTGGTCATTGTAACTTTGGGATCCGGTGGTCAAAGGCTGACCATACGAAGGTTCAGGCTTATATGGTTCATGATATGGCACTTGATAGTTTGGATTTATCTGAGGCTTTTGGTTATAATAGCTCGGTTTCTGCGTATAAGGAGGACTATAAACTGATTGATGGTCATTATAAGTATGTACTTCAGAGGATGAGTAGCTTGGTGCTTTTACTTCGTAGTTAGAATTTATATTCTGCTGCTGGTAGGGTCGTTGATACATGGGTGAAGGGCCAGAGTGTGAAGGCTCGTACTGGTGTGAACTTGGGCCATTGTAAGTTGAGTATGAGTCATGGGAGGCAGATGGATATGATCTAGCATTTAGGATAGGGTATTCATCAGGGAACCAGACACGCCCACTTTTTCTGCACTCGTACGATAGAGCTAATGCACTAAGTAGAAATATCTGAAAATAAAAAATAAAGAAAGAATTTAGTAAATTTAATAGTTATAACGTCCAAATTATCAACTAATGTCACTACAGTATTTTTTTTTTACAGCAACAAGTTTCCCAAGGTAAAAAACAGCTGGGTCATATTCTGCTCAAGTCTCATTTTACTTTCTTCAACGAAGCTCCCATTATTCTTAAATCCGTTTTTGTAAGCTCTTCTTGTCCTATATGAGGAGGTTTCACTTTTTGATTGCCTTAAAAGAATTATCAGAAAGCCCGATTATCGCTGATTTTTCAAATCAATGTAGGCCTCTAGTACATTAAGCTGAATCCCTGAATACCTTATAAAAACAGACACCATATAACACTGATTAAAACTATCACCATTTAATGAAAACAGAGGGAGTTTGAAGAATAAATTAAACTTATTGTATCTTAAACAGGAAGGATACCAAATACAACGACTAGGCAGATGTTGTTTTTGGTTCATTTGTTTGAAAATACCCTAAAATGAAATGTCAACCAAAACGATAGTAAAATGTACACAGAGACCCAATTAGCCAACTATAGCTTGCGAAATGACTAGAATAAGGTAACGTTGTCTAATATTTAATATGAATAAGATCCCCGATTCTGTTATATACGAGAGTTAAAGGTCTATTTTTGTCTGGCCAAGGCCGTACATAAGATACAGTCAAGTACAGAGAGGCAATCAAAATCATTTGATCTATTTTTTGAGGTCCTCAAAAATGATGGCCAGAAAAGGACCAAGTAATTTTTTTCTGAATGGCTTGAAATTTGCATTTATTGGTCACTTTCTCTAGGGAACCCCTTGCCAAAAAGAAAAACTTCTTATGCACAAATCAATTTTTTAAATTTGATGACAAACCTCTTATTTTATTCTCGGCTTTAAATCGTTGGATTTTAACACACATTTTATTTAGCACACATTTTAAAGCAATAAAATAAAGTATTCGTTTTCCTGAAATAAGAATCACAAAATGGTCGAAGAAGGCTTTTCTTGTGGAAGATATAAGTAATAATAATTTCTTAGGCTGGATGCATCAACCCTCAAAAAGCGAGATTTGAGAGGAGGCTAGGATTGGGCGTAAAATAGGGTCAAATACCATATTTTTCCAATTTAAAGTTGTATCCTAAAATCTAACAGACCAAGAAACCCTAATTCATAAATATAGCGCCAGGAAGATCTTGATCTGGGTGGAAATAGGGTCTCAAAATGGGCTAAATAGAGTTTCTTACGAACCACTTAAAAATCACGCCTACAAGTCCTAAGCAGGGGCGTAATTTGCTATGGTACAGGGACAACTGCCTCTTTCAGATCTCGATTTGCCCCCTCCCCAAAGACCCCAGTTTGCTCCTCCAGCTGAAATTTTGTATCTTCAAAAATCTTGCCAAAACTAAGATAAGCCTGCATAATTCAAGCAAACAACGAAATGGGTCAGTTTTCTTTAGCAGACCTTTACCTTTATGGTAATATATGACTCACTTTTCAATTTTTACTGTCATGTTCCTTGGTTTGGAAATATTGACTGCAACTTTGCCTCCCCCAGGATATTGACAGAATTACGCCATTGGTCCTAAGGCCAAGGAGACCATAGTGTTCAAAAAATTAAT
This sequence comes from Artemia franciscana, assembly GCF_032884065.1. Classification (NCBI taxonomy): domain Eukaryota; kingdom Metazoa; phylum Arthropoda; class Branchiopoda; order Anostraca; family Artemiidae; genus Artemia; species Artemia franciscana. Next base: position 36,216,177 of record NC_088880.1, on the reverse strand, counting down.
TTTGCAGAGAGGGTTCAACAAAAAGACAAAATGCCCTCCTACAATATGTTTGAACTACCACTGATATGTCATTCAGCTGAAGGGATGCAAGTTTACAAGCCGAAATAGTTTCTTGGATAATACTGCCATAAAACGGGCAAAAAGACCCTTTATCTGCAAAAGTTGAAATTTACATCCATTTCGGTGAGTCAAGAGAACCCCTATATAGAAGCAAAGATAAAAAGAACGAACAAATAAACGCAAACGCGTTTAGCCTAAGGGTAAGGGAACTGTAGAGTTTAATGTTTGATTTCCGGGTATACATTCAAATGCCGTCAATGGGAATCTCTCTTCTAATTTTCTTGAAACCATTATCCACAATTCCTTAGGCCAAGAGGTTCATGCACAAGAAAAAACAATTTATTACTTTCTTAAAAATATTGCCTCAAAATGCACTAAAGTACCGTTTTCCCACACAAATTAAAACTTACATACATAAATCCCTGGGTCAACACGATCCTAATTCAGGCACAAAATTAAAAAAAAATATCGTAAATAACACTCTAACCTTTAGAAGTTTCATTTGTGTGATTTTAAATTTCAGTTCATTATCCATTTTAATCTGTTCACTGACGTTCTTGACGCTTCATAATTGCCAGTACAAATAAGATACTTTGACAATTAAACTCCTGTTATCACCAATAGGCAAGAGTATAGGTTAGTTTTTTTCTGAATGGGGCTATCAGCCATCTGGAGGACAGAAATTTACCATTTATTTTTAGTTCATAGCTTTATAGTCAATCTTAAGAATTTGCCAATACCAGAAATGGGTCTTCGAATGAGACAGCGTCCATCTGTCTTTTCCTAGCTACATCCATTTTATGGGGTCTAGTGTGTTCACCCCCCGAAAAACTCTCCTCGTGGAAAATTTTGTCTTGGAAATACCACTTCCCATGAAATTCTTGCCACGAAAAATTCATACCTGGAACACTCTCCCTCCCCAGGAAACTCTTCCCCGGGAAATTCTCTCCCTGCAATTTTCCCCAACAATTCCCTCCTAGGTTTAAAGTTGAGCAGCCAAAGAAAATTAAGATAAATAAAAAGAATGAAGAAAAGACGGGATTATTGAATTTACACATTTATCCAAAAATACATGTAAAAAATACCTGTATTTTGCATATATGTTTTTAAATGGTGTAGAATCAAGGAGCAACTCTGGCCATTAGTAACCAAAACTGTAAAAAACAGGAATTTTTACATCACTTTATGCATAAAAAATTGGCTTTTTATGCTGATTCTAAATATATAAAGTTAATTAAGTTTAATTCGTTTTTGAGAAGTCACGTAATCTAAGCAAACAAAAGTATTCAGACTAGAAAACCTTCTGACGACAATTAGTCGATGCTACCAAATAGTTTCTTTGCAAACAGGGCTGGGTGAATTTCTGAGAAATTCCTTTTCTTAAACTGTTGCTCACTTATTTGGAAATAGGAACTAGGTCAATTTTAAATTTGTTTGATATTGACATTGGGTCTCCGTTACTTCCTGTCAACTTCATCGATGTCAAGGATCAAATTAGACAGAACATGGAATCCACTAAGCTTTTGATGTTACCATTGCCGCAACCATCAGATAAATAAAATAAATTAAGAAGTTAATTACCAGAATCAGTTCACCAGACGATAACTTCTCGCAGTGTTTTCTAAAACATTACTAACTTGATCTTTACATGTAGGATTTTCTTAGTGGATTCGGCTGTACTATTCTAAAATCTTTTGCATCAGTACATACATCGTTGCAGTTTCTTGCACTTCATACTTTAGGGTCTGAGTGTACTCCTACTGATAGTGAACTTGGTAGTTTTTTTTTACCTTCTACCCTTTTCTATATTTTTCTGGTAGTATTTTTTTCTACCTCCTACCAAAAAAATCTGGTAGTTTCTAGAGCCAGCTTCACCATGAAGAAAACAAACATAACAATCCCAAAAAGTAAAACCCCGGCTTATCTTTTGTACCCATTCCAGGCTCGAACCGTAGTTATTGGATTTTGTGGATCAGAAAAAGTAACAAAAAGTAGTTTTTTAAGCCCAGTGTTCATTGACAGATGCAGGACCGGGGTCTGGAATCCGTCAATGATGACTGAAGCTTACTTTTTAGCCAAGGTAGAATACTTTTTTGCTCTTTAAGTGAAAAGACCCATTTTTTTCCAAAGATATTTGACAAGGATTTAGAAATACATGAAAATGGATGGCTCTCTTAAAATCCGTGTGATGGCTCGAAAAATCTATGTTTTCATGAATTTATTCACGGTATTGGCAACTGTATCCACAAACTAAAGTTGGATGCTTTAATAAGCATGATATACCCTAACTATTTGCTGATATATCCTTTGGAGAGGGCAGGGGGCTTTTAATAATTGACAAAATCATAAAGAGTAAGATAGAATAGAAATGTCATAAGTTAAAACCGAAGTGAAATAAACGACGGTGAAAAGAAGAAAGACAAAAAGAAAGAAGTGAGACGGAGAGTGTGACAGAAAGAGAGTAGGAGAGGTAGAGAGAAGATTCGACAGAAATATACTTGATATGAAGAGTCATAGATATAGAAATACAGAGAAGATAGAAGAGAAAATATACAGTAAAAGTAGTGAAAGGATAACGCCTTATTCAGACATGTCGATTAAAAGGTTTCTAAGGGGGTTGGGGAAAACGTGAAAGATGAAAAAGTTGAATTGCATTTAAATTGAATTATGCATAAATTCTAGGAAATATTGATAATTCAGGGGGCTTCCTGCATGTTGGATTGACCTAATTAAAATATCTTGGAATCACTAACCATAGAATTTTCATTTTTTATTCTTACAAATTAGCCATGGCTGGATTTTTAAAGCCTAGCTTTCACTCGCATTTTGTGCTTAATTTTTCAGAATATAAGGTTTGTATGAAATTTCATCCCTTTAAATTGGCCACCTTCTTCTAGAACCAAGAATCGAAACTAAAATTCGATCTTGAATTCGGCCCCCTCTAATCTGTCGTAGACTTGGTGCTGCGATGAGTTGTTAGTAGCAGTACTAGTTATAGCTCAAAGACATTATTTTAAATTTCTTTCTGCATTTTATTTCACTTTTTAACTTATACTTTTGTGTTTTTATTCATGATTTAATAATTTAAATCTTAACTAGTTATTTGAACTAGATATTTTATTCTACCCACGAGATTCACTTTGCTAGAACTTAGAGCTGAAACTCCAAACTGACTGTATTTGTAAATCCCTATTTAATTACACTTTAGGCAAAAACCTGAGGCCCAAATCATGGGCCTCCTCTAATCTGTAGACAGTGAGTTCAATTGTGCAGTCAGGATTTTTGCACCTGCTATAATTTTCAAAATACAACTTTGTATCTCAAGTTTTCCACAATACGAAAATACTAGAACTAATCATACCAGTTTTTATGTTCAACAGGAAACGAATTTCCAAAAACACGAAGAAACTTGATATGGGAAAACTATTGAGAAATGTAGATACCTCAATCTATGTGCCTTTCTTCATTCAAACAAGCCTTGTCTTAGCGACAAAAAGTACCAGTAACAAAAACCAAAGACCTATGACTTAAGAGGAAAGAAATATAATAAATGAATAATAAAGACAAATTGCCAAGAAAACCAGGGTAGTATCAGCCAGTGGACAAAAAAGAAGCAAAAATGACAAAAGCAGATATTTCGGCAAAAACCTCCACCAAGCCGTCTTCAGTGCTAAAAAAAAGAAGAAAAACTAATATTTTGAAGTAAACTCAAACAGAGAAAACGAAACACTGGATGAAGCAAAAAAAAAAAAAAGGAGCGCGAATAAATGAAAGTAAATTCACCTTATAGATTAGGCAAGAATTATCTACTTAGTCATTGAATCAGCATGTATTCTGAGCCAATTTTGAATATTTATTTGAATATTTTATTGTTAAATAATTGTAAATTGTGTATATAGGTATGTCTCTTGTATCTCTATTTTGAGCATGGTCTTTGCTTATGTATTTTCACATCTCAATCTCAATATTGCTCAAAATTGATTCAAAATTACTCAAAATTACTTGTTCTGAAACAAGTAATTTTGGGACAATCCTGCACCTTTAACTTGCACAAAACGGACATATTTATACCGTTGGGTTCCTTAGTCCTAGATCTAACCATTTACTCAGCCAGAATTATGGTATTATTCAACCTTTTCAAAGGGAATATTTTAAACTTCTTGGGAAAATAGAGGAAGTGTCTCTTTTTGACCAATTTTTATCATATTTTCGTCTATTTCTAATCTATAAAAACATGTACACCAAATTTCAAAAAGTTAATTCGACAGATGGCTAGAGTTGAATATCAGCAATTGAGTCATATCAAAATGATCTTTCCTCGTTGAAATATGAAAACCGCTATATAAAATAGAACAGCAGAGATATAACAGACTTAAAATTACGCAGGAAACATGAACGGTACTCGTATGATAAACACCCTACCGCTCAAGTTGTTCATTCATTGATGCATTATAGAACCGGATTTTGTCGTTAGTTTCTTTCAGCTTAGTGTGAGACAAGACTAAGAGAAGTGACCGAATAGATGGAAAATATGTAATTTGGGCTATATATTTGCACATTGGGGGGGGGGTGGAGGTGAAATATTTGGACTCTGTGAAGTTAAAAAATAATTCTTACTACATAATAGGCAGAATAATTGCACCTATCATATTAGGCATGCAGACCCGCTATACTTTACCCCCAACCCTTCTAATGTGCGAATATTTAGCCCAAATTTGTTTTTAAAGTATTATATTTTTATCTTTCTTTGGTATACAGTATTTCATTAGGATTGAGTGTTAGAGAAACATAATAGAAGAACATTAGGTAGGGCGTATATCTACAAGTACCACATGAACCTTACATACAAGGAAATGTGTTGAAAAGGCGAACAAGGGTCATTATTGTTTCGATTTCTAAAGTCTTATGTTCAGACAAAGCAAGGTTTTCTTCGTATTTTTTTTTTTTGTAATATTTGACATCACCAGAAGTGTACATGGAAAATTGCATCGAAACTAGTTAAGATAATATCTGCTGTTATAATGAGATTTTATAATTTTTCAACAAGTTAAACAGAGTTCCTATTATGAAGGATGTCTGTGTACTTAAAAGAGCCTTAAAAAGGATGGCAAAAAACTTTCCTGCACTAGTAGATGATATCCATAAATGTGAACAGGCCTTACAATTAAAATTAGAGGGAAATTCTGCTTGGTCAGAATTCCGGAAAGGATAAAACTGAATTTATATTCGGTAGTGGTGTTTACAGAGTCCTGTGTTCATGTAAGAAGCTTTACATTAGCAGTTCCAGCCAACAGCTGGGGGAATGACTGAATAAATACGAGATGTGTTTATCTGAAAATCTCTGAGATGTGGAAATAAAAGTAAAAATAATTATTTTGTTTCTGCTTTGGCCCTTCATATCTTTGAAAATTCAGGAAATCCAGTTGTTTTTGACGAGACAGCTTTAATATCTACAGCAAATGGGTAATTTTTTTTGGGAGGTAGTTGAAATTTAACATTATATACATGGAGACCTTGCTTAAAATAGAGATATTGGAGATGTTCCTATACACCCAATTTACATTTTCTCCCAGTTGAAACTAAGATCATCGGACCGCAGTTCTAATGAAAATTGGGTCAGTAGGCAAGCTAAGGCAGTCGCTAAGCCGAGAATCCTTGTCCAATCTAATTGGCGAGTGGTGTTTCATTCATTCTGGCTTGGTGTTTTGGTTTGTTTGATTTAGTGTTTCATTTGCTCTGTTTGAGTTTACTTCAAAAGGGTAGTTTTTTCTACTTTTTTTTAGCACTGGAAAAGTCTAGGTGAATTGTAATTTTGTCGGGCCTCTTGTGTCTCTTCTCATCCTGTTGCTGTATTTATCTATGCTACATCACTAGTCTTGGGGAGAGCCTCTTTAATTCGAGCTTACTGGGCTCAAATATCTTCTTTTCTCATATCTGCTTCTTTTGTTCACCGACTGATATTATCCTTGTTCCTCGGCTATTTAATTTTATTATTTATTTAGGGAGTTAGGTAGGTTGGTAGGTTTTATTTTTATTCACAATGTAAACATAAATAAAAATAACGTTACTACTAAATTATTGCAGCAAAAAGAAAGTCCTTAGGATTTGTACTGCAAATTCCTATTATGATTTATATCTTATAAATAGATATCTAAACAGAAAACTCATGTTTATCCATCTAGCCTATCTTATATATAAAAAACAACAGCACATACACATGAACATTATACAACAAAATAGTCCTATTAATTGTTTTTTACCCATTTCAGCCCCCACCCACCACAAAAAAACTGCAAAAACATGTGTTATTTTTCTTGTTTTAGAAATACTTGCTAGAAATACTTTGCACCAACAAACTTTGTTCACTATTCAAGAATATCCAATTATTCTCTTTTTGCGAAAACGATTCTGGTATCTTTCCTCTATTCCCAAATAATAAAAATAAACAGTACTTGTATGATATACCCCCTACCACTCAAGAAGTGAAGTTAGGCTAATCCTGATAAAATAGACCTAAGTATAATAAAAATATAATACTTTAGAAACAAATTTTGGCTATATATTTGCGCAAAGGGGGGGGGGGTAAAGTACAGTAGGTACGCACCCAAAATGTTTTAGCTACAATTGTTTTGATATTATGAAGTAAGAATTGTTTTCTGATTTCACACTGTCCGAATACTTCAACAACCCTACCCCCTCCAATTGTGCAAATGTAATACCCAAGTTATATATTTTCCATTTATTCTGTCACTTTTCTTTGTCTTGTCTCAAGCTAAGCTGAAAGAAACTAACGAAAAAAAAATAACGGTTTTATAATGCGCCAATGAATAAATAACTTGAGTGGTAGGGGGTTTATCATAAAAGTGTTGAAATCAGTATCAAAACCACTAGCTAGAAATACTTTCCACTAACAAACTTCAAGAATATCAAATTTTTCTCTTTTTGCGAATAACATTCTGGTATCTTACCGCTAGTCTCAAATAATGAAAGTGAACAACAGAAAGATATACCAGCTCTCCTGGCATAAAAGAATTGTACATTTACTGTTCCAAAAATGAAAACAATGACAATTTAGAAAATTTTTCAAGGACTTCAAAAATCGAGATGAAGTGCTTTTTGGCTGTGACAGCCAAAAAGCACTTGGTATCATTCAATTGAATTTCTTTTCTTTTTTTCTGCACTTCTCCTAGAATTTAAAACAAAAACTTACCTGAATAAGCATGTTAGAGCATATTCAACTATTTACAACGTCTTTGAAACTAAGCAGCATGCAATGTTTTTTGAATTAGTCCGATATTTTCATCGTCCTTCATCATACCTAGACGGGGTATGCGGAAGTTAAAATCTGGTTATTCAAAATACCTTTTGTGGAAATATGGAAAAAGGGGAATGCACTCCTGGAGTTCGATGACGTGCCATTGTGATTCACTAATTAGCTGGAACTAAAAGAAGAATAAAGACAACTGAGCGCATAGACATAAAGAATGAAAAGCGGGGGGGGGGGGGATGGTCAATTATTTGAAGACAAGGAATATACATTAAAGAGTATTTGTCCATTATTCAGAAAACAATAAGAATCTGGATCTAAAAAAAATCAGACAACAACCGGTTTATTGCTGTCGACTCAATAAGCTTCGACTCAGTGGGAAACTACATTGTAGCTATATTTTTATAAATATTTAGTTGGTATTTTGGTTAGGTTTTGCTTGTAGCCCCGCTCTACTTAACCCCCAACTCCCCCTAATGAGCAAATAAATAGCCAAAATTACATATATCCAATCCATCTCCCAAGGATTTCAGTTATTTCAACCCCATACCCGTAAATTGAACTAACTTCGGTCTTTTCTGAATTCTGACAAGTACCCAATAAAGGGGGAAAATATTGTATGTCTCAGAAAATATGACATTAGGGCAAATAGTTCTTCGTCCTTTTCGACCCCCTCCTTTTAATAAATTAGAATTCCAACATTAGTATATTTTCCCGGTGGACATTCATTAAAAGTGGGTATGACACCTAGGAAACTGAAATTTCTATTTTATGCTCCTAGCAGAAAAGTGGCAAGAGGATAGATGGATAGAAAGATAGATAGATTTATTTTCCATGTAACAGTAAAATAATTACACAACAATCTACAAATTGCACAAAGGCTTCATGGCCTGTAGGAGGGGGATTAAGAAACAGATCTCATAACATTAAACATTTAAACACTGAACATGCAAATCCTTTGCTTCATAAAAATGGAGAAAAAAATCACAAAGAAAGATAATTCATTAAATTAGCTTTATCAAACTGTAATGAATCACAACATCTATAAATATTCATAATAATAATAATAAATAAATAAAAAGTGGATAGCACTCTATGTCCTGCTATTTATGTTTAAGTATAATGATAATAATAATGTACCTTTATGCTTCTCAGGCATGTTTCAGGTTAGGTCTGATTGTAAAAATTATAATACTCGAACGAGCAAGGCGCTCTCTGCTCTGATAGCTATCACTACAGTGTATTAGTCCTCGTTAACTTATCGATGAATAAAATTATGGAATAGTAATGATGAGACAATTAATGACATGAAAAGGTTTGAAGAATTTAGAAATAAAGTTAAGGAAAAAATGTATTCTAATTATGAGTTATATGTTATTATTTGTCATTTTTTATATTTTATTAAATAAAAAAAAACAAGTTTTTTGAAATGAAAGTAAGGAGCGACATTAAAACTTAAAACGAACAGAAATTACTCCTTATATGAAAGGGGCTTTTCCTCCTCGACACCCCGCTCTCTACGCTAAAGTTTTTTATTGTTTTAAAAAGTAGAGTTGCGAGAAAGAATCAAACTTTAGCGCAAGGAGCGGGGTGTCGAGGAGGAAAAGCCCCTTTCATATAAGGAGTAATTTCTGTTCGTTTTAAGTTTGAATGTCGCTCCTTACTTTCATTTCAAAAAACTTGTTTTTTTTATGTAATTTCTGAAAGTTTTTGAATTAATGCATGTCTGATTTTGGCTCTCCGTACATAAATTATTAAAATGAAATTTGCATATTAATTCTTTTTTTTGGCTAAATGGCTTTCTCTTAGTTTTGATCAGACGATTTTGAGAAATAGATAACTTCGAAGACCACACTGCCTTTCCATGACGAAAGTAAAAGAGTTCAAAATAGGGATGATATCTTTTTATTCACAGTGAATAGATATAAAATTATTTAACTGGATATTTAAATAATTTTATATCTATTCACTGTCAATAAAAAGGTATCATCCCTATTTTGAACTGTTTTACTTTCGATTTTGAGAAATAAGGGGTGGTGAAGGAGGCCTAGTTGCCCTCCAATTTTTCGGTTACTTATAAATGCAACTAGAACTTTTAATTTTTAGCGAACGTTTTTATTAGTAAAAATTATACGTAACTTAAGAATTAACTTACGTAACAAACTTTTATATTCTTGTATTTTTGATTATATATATGAGGGGGTTTGTCCCCTCGTTAATACCTCGCTCTTCACACTAAATCTTAAGTTTTTACCCAATTCTTTAAGAATGACCACTGAATCAGAAAGGCCGTAGAATAAATAGTTGAAATGACTAAAAATAATTTAACATAAAGATCGAAGTATTTATCTCCTTCTAAATACCTCGCTCTTTATCCTAAAGTATTTTTAGAACCCCTCATATGCGTAATAATCTCTGTTCGTTTTAAGTTTTAATGCTTCTGCTTACTTTCAATTGAAAAAACTTTTTCATGTTTATATTTTCATTGTTTTTTTTTAATAGTAATGCTAGAAAGTCCTGCGCCCTTTTCATTGAATTTCTCTTCCCCCATGAAATATTCCTCCATGGAAAGATCCTTCCATATAGCCCCCTCCCCTGAACCCCACACCCAAACAAAAAAAATCCCCCTGAAAACGTCGGTACACTTCCCAATAACCATTACTGTATGTAAACATTGGTCAAAGTTAGTAACTTGCAGCCCCTCCCCCAGGGACTGTGGGGGGGGGGTAAGTCATTCCCAGAGACATATTTATTATGGTTTTCGACTATGTGGAACAAAATGGCTATCTCAAAATTTTGATCCGTTGACTTTGGGAAAAAATGAGCGTGGGAGGGGGCCTAGGTGCCCTCCAATTTTTTCAGTCACTTAAAAAGAGAACTAGAACTTTTCATTTCCGTTAGAATGAGCCCTCTTGCAACACTTTAGAACCACTTGGTCGATATGATGACCCCTGGGAAAAAGAAGAAAAAAAAAAAACAAAACAAAACAAATAAACACGCACCCGTGATTAGTCTTCTGGCAAAAAATACGAAATCCCACATTTTTGTAGATTAGACCTTGAATTTTTTTCTATAGGGTTCTCTGATACGCTGAATGCGATGGTGTGATTTTCGATCCTATGACTTTTAGGGGGTGTTTCCCCTATTTTCCGAAATAAGGCAAATTTTCTCAGGCTTGTAACTTTTGATGACAAAGATAAAACTTATATATTTGAAATCAGCATAAAAATCCGATTCTTTTGATATATCTTTTAGCATCGAAATTCCATTTTTTAGAGTTTTTTTACTATTGAGCCGGGTCGCTCCTTACTACAGTTCGTTACCACGAACTGTTTAATCTATAAAATTATGGACTAGTAATGATAAGATATTTAATGATTTAAAATTTTTTGAAAAATTTGGAAATAATTAAAAAAAAATGTATCTTACTTATGAGTTCTAAGCTATTATTTGTTTTTCTTCTTCTTTTGTTGTTTGAGGTGTAAGAATGAGCATAGTGGATAGTGGAAAAAAGTGTAAAGCAGAAAAACCCGAAAAACTGCAAATAAATCGGAGGTCTCAAATCGATACAGCCAGATTTCTTTCTTTTAATTTTATCTTAATAGAGAATCCCTTAGTCCTGTCAATATGCTTTAACGGTTTCAAATTGAAGGATGACTGATTAACAAAGGTCATCTTTGTCTGCCAACCATCTAGGGCCAAACAAAAAGCAGGTCATTCCCGAATGAGGATGAGTGGATGTCGTAAGGAATGATCGAAGAGAAATGGGGGCTTCTTGGAAGGATTTAAAGAGGGAGAATTTGAATAGATTGTGATGGAGCAAGAGCGTGTATAGCTGTGTTGTCCCCTGGGGGCTTGGCGCTGCAGTGAGTTGTTCGTATTAGTAGTAGTGTTATGGTCCATTGGTCTATCCTTCTTCCCCCGAAAGTTTATGCAGATCACAAAAATTATTTTTATTTGCCCATTTTGGAGCATAAAGAATTGATAACCGAAATTGTTTCAAAAATAATTTCATCTTTTAGACTAGTTGTTTCCTTTTTGTATACCTAGTAAGTTGCAAGATGATCATAGACAAGAAATATTTGGGCATTTTCTGGGCATCAGGGCAAAATAAAATAAATTAATTTCAACAGCTACTGGCTTCATTTAGGCTCCCTTGTCCCCCTCTAAGTGTGTTGTAAGTTACAATCGGTGAAAACATAATGTTTTTGTCTGCATACCTTGCAAATTTCGAGCATAGACGCAAACGTAAGAATATCTAAAATGAAACATAAACTATGTGAATGTATCAGAGATAAAAAGAATTCGAGGCTCATTCTCGGGCTTCACACAGCTAAAATAAGCTTCAAGTTTTCGTCTTGATAGACTCTGCTTACTTTTTTTTTTAAATCAAATAACAAAAAACAAGTTTTTTCAACTAAAAGTAAGGAGCGACATTAAAACTTAAAACGAACACAGCTAAAATAAGCTTCAAAATAGGTTTCACACAGCTAAAATAAGCTTCAAGTTTTCGTCTTGATAGACTCTGCTTACTTTTTTTTATAAATCAAATAACAAAAAACAAGTTTTTTCAACTAAAAGTAAGGAGCGACATTAAAACTTAAAACGAACAGAAATTATTACTTACGAATTAACTTACTTAACAAACTTCTATATTTGTATATTTTTCTTACACATATGAGGGGGTTCGCCCCTTGTCAATACCTCGTTCTTTACACTAAAGCTTGAATTTTGTCCCAATTCTTTAACAATGACCCCTAAATCACAAAGGCCGTAGAATAAATGCTTGAAATTATTAAAAATACTTTAGCATAAAGAGTGAGGTATTTAGAAGGAGACGAACGCCCTTATATACGTAATAATTTCTGTTCGTCTTAAGTATTAATGCTGCTCCTTACTTCCAGTTGAAAAAACTTTTCATTATTTATTTTCTCATTGTTTTTTTTTTAATTTTGCTAGAAAATCGTGGAGATTCTCTTTCCTCAAGATGAATTCCTACTTGAAAAGATCCTCCCACGTAACCCCGTCCCACCCAACACAAAAAAATCCCCCTGAAAACGTCCGTACACTTCCCAATAACCATTACTGTACGTTAACAATGGTCAAAGTTTGTAACTTGCAGCCCCTCCCCGGGGACTGTGGGGAATTAAGTCGTCCTCAAAGACATATTTATTAGGGTTTTCGACAATGCTGAACAAAATGGATATCCCGAAATTTTGATCCGGTGACTTTGGGAAAAAATGAGCGTGGGAGGGGGCCTAGGTGCCCTCCAATGTTTTTGGTCACTTAAAAAGGGCACTAGAACTTTGAATTTCCGTTAGAATGGGCCTTCTCGTGACATTGTAGGACCACTGGGTCGATACGATCACCCCCGGAAAAAAACAAACAAACAAAAAAACAAATAAATATACACGCATCTGTCTTCTGATGTGCCTTCTGGCAAAAATTAAATAAAAAAAACAAGTTTTTTTAACTGAAAGTAAGGAGCGACATTAAAACTTAAAACGAACAGAAATTACTTCGTATATGAAAGAGGCTGCTTCCTCATCAACGCCCCGCTCTTTACGCTAAAGTTTGACTCTTTCTCTCAATTCTTCGTTTTAAAACAGTAAAAAACTTTGGCGTAAAGAGCGGGGCGTTGATGTGGAAGCAGCCTCTTTCATATACGAAGTAATTTCTGTTCGTTTTAAGTTTTAATGTCGCTCCTTATTTTCAGTTAAAAAAACTTGTTTTTTTTATTTAATTTCTGAACGTTTTTGAATCAATGCATGTTTTGATTTTGGCTCTCCGCAGAGGAATTATTAAAACGAAATTTGCATCGAATGATTTTGAGAAAAAAAGAGCGGGGGAGGAAGCCTAGTTGCCCTCCGATTTTTTGGCTAATTAAAAAGGCAACTAGAACTTTTAATTTTTTACGAATCTTTTTATTAGTAAAAGATTTACGTAACTTATAAATTAGCTTACTTAAAGAACTTTTGTATTCTCATATTTTTATTACATATATGAGGGGGTTCGCCCCCTCGTCAGTACCTCGCTCTTTACACTAAAGCTTAAATTTTGTCCCAATTCATTAAGAATGACCCCTGAACCACAAAAGCCGTAGAATAAATAGTTGAAATTACTAAAAATACTTTAGCGTAAAGAGCGAGGTATTAGGAGGAGGTGAGCCCCTCATATGGGTAATAACTTCTGTTTGTTTTAAGTTTTAATGCTGTTCCTTATTTCCAGCTGAAAGAACTTTTTCATATTTATTTTTTCATTGTTTTTTTAAATAATGCTAGTAAATCCTGCGCTCCCTTCATGGAAATTTTCTTCCCCCATGACAAATTATCGATGGAAAGTTCCCCCAGTATATCCCCCTCTTCTCAACCCCTCCCCCCAACAAAAAAAATCCTCCTGAAAACGCCTGTACACTTCCCAATAACAATTACTATATGCAAGCACTGGTCAAAGTTTGTAACTTCTTGCCCCTCCCACGGGGACTGTGGGGGAGTAAGTCGTCCCCAAAGACATAGTTATAAGGTTTTTCGACTACGCTGAATAAAATGGCTATCTCAGAATTTTGATCCGTAAAATAATTAGCGTGGGAGGGGGCCTAGGTGCCCTCCAATTTTTTTGGTCACTTAAAAAGGGCACTAGAACTTTTCATTTCCGTTAGACTGAGCCCTCTTGCAACATTCTAGGACAACTGGGTCGATACGATCACCCCTGGGAAAAAAAAACAACAAAAAACAAATAAACACGCATCCGTGATCTGCCTTCTGGCAAAAAATACAAAATTCAACATTTTTGTAGATAGGAGCTTGAAACTTCTACGGTAGGGTTCTCTGATACGCTGAATCTGATGGTGTGATTTTCGTTAAGATTCTATTACTTCTAGGGGTGTTTCCCCCTATTTTTTAAAATAACGCAAATTGTCTCAGGCTCGTAACTTTTGATGGGTAAGACTGAACTTGATGAAACTTATATATTTAAAATCAACATTAAAATGCGATTCTTTTGATGTAGCTATTGGTATCAAAATTCCATTTTTTAGAGTTTTGGTTACTATTGAGCCGGGTCGCTCCTTACTACAGTTCGTTACCACGAACTGTTTGAAATACAAAATTCCACATTTTTGTAGATAGGAACTTGAAACTTCTACAGAAAGGTTCTCTGGTACGCTGAATCTGATGGTCTGATTTTTGTTAAGATTCTATGACTTTTAGGGGGGTATTTACGCCTATTTTCTAAAATAAGGCAAATTTTCCCAGGCTCGTAACTTTTGATGGGTAAGACTAAACTTGATGAAACTTATATATTTAAAATAAGCATAAAAATTCAATTCGTTTGATATAACTATTGGTATCAAAATTTCGTTACGACGAACGGTTTGATAAGATACTATCGAAAGAAATGATTTGATTACACTCTTTTTAGAATTATTAAGAACCAGCACATTACCAAGATTTTGCTTGGTTGAGAGGGGGGGGGATCAATGTTAAAATATGTTTTAAATAAATAATAAAAAAAAATATTAGATAGTTTGAACAGCAAGTGGACAAAATTTAGTAAAGTTTAGGATTTTGTTTGGGGAGGGGATGGGCGCGCTCCAATTTCCCTGCATCACTGCTGCTGGTTTCACCAACCTATAATTAATCTACAACGGTAATTACAAGGGTAAAGCATTTGCCTATTGTTAAAAAAAAGTTACTTAAGACAAGGAAATCTACCTCAGCAAGTCAGTACACCGTAAAAGAAAACTTACAGATGAACGTATAGATTTAGGAGAGACAACTCCCCTCTCTTTTGTTTTAAAATGAGATTCACACGTTTTAGGTTAGCCAAATGCCCTTTATTTTTACATAAAAATACATTGAGTCTAAATTCTAAGCGTTTGCAAGGGGATCTCGTTTTATGATGACGAAAGTGTTTTGACATAAATATTTGGCATATCGGGGAGGTGATCCAAGAATCAGCATATTGGAATACCAAGCAGTCTTCTCCCAAGGTTACGATTACATAAGCTAAGCTAACGCAGTGTGTTATAATCTATTTTTTTGTCATAGTCAGCTATTGGTTTAAGTGGTATGCGCTATACAGCCCCCATAAGATGAGCTGTAAGGTAAGGGTTACTTCTATCAGAGAAAATTATGTTTGAATCAGAAACATTATCTGGTCATTAATTAAATGAGTGATTGACGAGGATTCAATTTAATTCTGGTAAAATGACACTTTTTGGTTTAGTCTGATGAATCAAAGAATGTGGCGAACTTAGCAAAATTTTTATGTTTTGTGTGATAATAAAGGGATTATGTGAACGAAACATTTTTGGCTTATTATTTCGTTCGTTCAAGAGACAAATTATTAATAAGGTAGCTCTGTTTAAATTCCTGTTCGCAATGAGTCGTTACTATTATTGAGATTTAGCGAGTGCTAATTGAAGCCAATCTGCATCTTCTGATCAGCTTAAAAATTCAACGAAAAATTATATTTAGTTCACGTTAGCACTAGCTAAACATCGACATAAGTAAAATCTCACTTTGAATGGGGCTTAAGTGACATTTTTCTATTCAGATTTACGAGGTAACTGACGGGGCACAAGTTTAAGCTTTGTCCTGCTTGGTCAAGCCAATAAATTGATGTAGAAATAGTCATCAGTTGCCAAAGATCGAGGCAAATGGAATTGCTGCTCTTAAATTTGAAGAGTCAACAGACGTGACAAACTTAGGGAAATTTTTGCTATTAAGTTTGACAAGTCATCTGTTGTGACTGATTTTGTTTTACGCACAGTTCTTAATATAGTAGCGTGATGGCTAAATGAATAAAAAATTGGTGTTTAAAGCAGATAATGTTCTTACAGCTAGAAGGACATATTTTTGAGCATTTAATGAGTCATTTAGAGCAAAAAATTGAAGATAATTTCTTGAACCGCATTGCCCCACCGTAGTATAAAGAAGGAACGATCAAAATGGTTTTTTTAAGGCCAAACGAAAATGCTGAAAAAAAAACACACACAAACTGAATATCAAACAAAAATAACTAAGAAACAATAGGAGAAATTTTCCAAGACAGTGGAATTCAATTCAGCGAACATTTCGGCCCTAGAGTCCTAGTTCAGCTTCGTTGAAGTAAGGATGCTAGGGCTGTTTTGAAAAGTTTCTTAAAAACACTTTTAGTTTTAATTTTCACATTTTAATCTAAGTTTATATATATATTTTTGGTGTTTACATATATAAAAAATTGGTGTTTAAAGCAGATAATGTTCTTACAGCTAGAAGGACATATTTTTGAGCATTTAATGAGTTATTTAGAGCGAAAAATTGAAGATAATTTCTTGAACCGCATTACCCCACCATAGTATAAAGAAGGAACGATCAAAATGGTTTTTTTAAGGCCAAACGAAAATGCTGAAAAAAAAAACACACACAAACTGAATATCAAACAAAAATAACTAAGAAACAATAGGAGAAATTTTCCAAGACAGTGGAATTCAATTCAGCGAACATTTCGGCCCTAGAGTCCTAGTTCAGCTTCGTTGAAGTAAGGATGCTAGGGCTGTTTTGAAAAGTTTCTTAAAAACACTTTTAGTTTTAATTTTCACATTTTAATCTAAGTTTATATATATATTTTTGGTGTTTACATATATAAAAAATTGGTCTTTAAAGCAGATAATGTTCTTACAGCTAGAAGGACATATTTTTGAGCATTTAATGAGTCATTTAGAGCAAAAAATTGAAGATAATTTCTTGAACCGCATTGCCCATAGAAGGAACGATCATTTTGAACCACCATAGTATAAAGAAGGAACGATCAAAATGGTTTTTTTAAGGCCAAACGAAAATGTTTGGCCTTAAAGTTTTTTAGGCCAAAATGTTTTTAAGAAGTTTCTTAAAAACACTTTTAGTTTTAATTTTCACATTTTATCTAAGTTTATATATATTTTTGGTGTTGTGCTGAAGACGGAACTTGGACATAGGGCCAAAATATTAACTGGATTGAATTCCACTGTCTTGCAAAAATTTCCCTATTGTCTCTAAGTTGTTTCTGTTTGATATGGAAAGGCAATGTGGTCTACGTCGCTATTTACAAACTGAATATTTTGAAAGGACAACCGCCTCTCTCCTTCAGCGCAAAAAAATTGCCAAGAAAAAAGACAAAGAAAAAACCAAAAACAAACGCAGAGAGTCATTGTGCAAAACAAACCAATAAAAACCAATGAAAATATCAAAATTAAAAGACGAATAAAATTCAATAAAAGAAAAAATTAGAAGAAACAAAACCAAATACCTAACAACCATAAAGCGAGTCATTTATACCAATATCCACAACTTATTTCTGCTTCCTACTCAACATAACTCTACAGTTACAACTTAATAATCAGTTACAACTCATTTACTTTCTATGATACAAATCCCCTAAATAACAGCATTGTTGAAAAAACGACCCTGCTTTGCAAAAAAGGCAAACTTGAAAAACCAAAATAGACAGCCAAAAAAAGTAATGATATCAATTTCTTCACATCAGTATCATAGCGAGACTCGAAAACAAATTTTTGACAGTAAAAAGAATTAAATATTTTGCTTTTCAGTCCCGTTGTGACAGCACAATCCTGAAATATCATTTCCACAACCTAAAGAAGATAGGATTTTAAATTTCTCCTCCTTGTTATTACGAAATGAAGATTTCACCTCCCAGTTGTTGTTTTTTTGGTAATACGGACAGCTTCCCTTGATAAACCTAAGTTTAATTAAACACCTTTTGTCGGTGAAACTAGTAAAATCTAACAGAGACCGCATAAAATGACTAGAACCTTGTTTCAAACTTGTTTGCAAAAAGAAACAGTCTTAATAATTAAAAACGTATTAAAACTTTAACTATTAAAAACCAACTACAAAAAAAATAACTTTCGTCCCAACTCAAACCAGAGGAAACAGTCCCAACCACAAATCCACCACTTCTTTAGGGGGGCACCCCCGTGCCCCCTGGATCTGCCACTACTGGTGCAGCGTTTATGGTTATTTATTATAGGCAATGCTGAAGCGTTGCCTCCAATGTCTTTTAAATATGAATATCAGGCACATCGATTTTTTTTTTTCAAACGAATGTTATGAGAAGCCATTCCTTTTTTAGCTCATAAAACATATTTTGCACAATGAGCGCATCAGTATATTAAATCCAGCAAGAACATCATTGAAAGTAATAGCATCAATTCACGAGACTAGAGAGAGAGAGGAAGATTGTATTTCTGAAATCTAGGATTTGAACTTTGTTTCTTTTTTTGAAAACACAAATAAAGGTATGTTTCATTGAAAATTCCATATTGAAAAAAGTTAAATTAAGGGGTGGGGTGAAAGATCAAGGAGGCAACTCCTCTCCCTAATTGACACTCCAGTTTGCCAATGTCTGATCTTTATGGCCAGTTTGGTGTCTATAAAAGTCAGAATAACAAATAAGTACTATTTTTCTTTTTACATACCCTAATACCTCTTTTTTTTATATAAAATAACTTTTAAGAAAAGAGTTATTCGATCAACATTCTATAAAAATTCCTTAATCTTTAAATAAAATTTTAGCACATAAATTGTTTAAACCGCTTCCTTACGACACGCGGGATTAAACTTATGCACCTAAAATGAGGAAGCACACCTCTTTCCTCTGCGTCATCGTAAGAATACCGAGATCTTGATTCTTTTAATATTTTCTTACTTTCGACTGAAGAATTTTAGTTGATGTGGAGCCACTTTTTAGCGTTGACAAAGCAGATTTTAGGATTTCTTTACATCGACGGAAATCCGTAATCCGTGGATCCAGAAGTAGAATTGGTAAAATTGTCAACACAAAAGGCAGCTTTTTAGGAATTAAATATAAAAAAAAAATTTCAACTGAAAGCAAGGAACAACATTAAAACTTAAAACAAACAGAAATTATTCCGAGCATGAGGGGGTTGTCCCCTCCTCAATACCTTATTCTTAACACTAAAGTTTGAATACTGTCCCTAAAGTTTGTGTTGAAATCCCTAAAGCTAAAGTTTGTGTTGAGGAGGGGGCATCCCACTAATATACGTAATAATTTCTGTTCGTTTTAAGTTTTAATGTTGCTCATTGCTTTCAGCTGAAAAAAACTTGTTTTTTTATTCAATCTCCGATCATATTTTTAAATAATGCTCCATGAAAAATTCCCTTCCCCCATGAGAAATTCATCCATGGAAAGATCCTCCTACATAACCTCCCCCCACCAGAAAAAATTACCCTGGAAACGTCAGTATACTTCCCACTAACCAATACTACGCATAAACAATAGACACAGTTCATAACTCGCAGCATTTTCCCCAGGGACTGTGGGGGGCTAATTCATCTTTAAAGCCGTATTTATTGGATTTTTCGGTTATGCTGAAAAAGATGGCGATCTCAAATTATGATCGGATGACTTTGGGGAAAAATGAGGGTGGAAGGGGGGCTAGCTGCCGCCTAATATTTTTTTCACTTAAAAAGGGTACTAGAACTTTTGATTTCCGATCAAATGAGCCCTCTACCGATCTCCTACGATCACTGGTTGGAAAAAAAACGAAAACCCCCCAAATAAACACGTATCCGTGATTTCTTCTAGCAAAAAACGCAAAACTCCACATTCTTGTACATAGGAGCTTGAAACCTCTACACTAGGGTTCTCTGTTATGCTGAATCTGACGATGTGATTTTCATTAAAATCACCTGATGTTTTGGGGTGTTTACTCCCCTTGTCAAAAGTTAGGCAAATGCTCTGACGCTTGAAAGTTTTGATAAGTACCATTAAATTTGATGAATTTTACATATTTTGAACTAGCATCAAAATTTGATTAAAATCTTGAATATATTTTTATTAAGACTGTGTTTCTTTCTATGGTTACTATCGAGCCCCATAACTCCTTACTTACAGTTCTTTATCGTGAACTGTTTGATATGAGCCTGTGCCAATTTTGAAAACTCTTTAAAATAGGGTCCTGAACCTAATTTTTTTTCTTGGACTTCAGAGACAGGTACTCAAAAGAAAAAAAAATTGTATTTTGTCAAGTAAAGTTTTTGCATCCACATACATTCTCAAAAGAAGAATTTCAGTCACATATACCCAAAGATGAATCGATGATCTGTTCCAGTAGATGATAGACTGTTGCTCAAATCGAGACCAACTATTCATGCTGGAAACGTTAATGGAAGGATTGGTCTGTGGATTGGCTCCAACGGCTGCTACTACTGGCCATAAAAAAAATATACGTTAGCAGAAAATGATTTCTTTCCGCACAAGAAATCCCGCACATTCAAGGGGAAATCAAGATATGGCCGTACCCTTGCTAGATGTGACTATATATTGACCTATCTGAAACGGATATCATCTGTTGTCAACTGCAGAGTGTTCAGAGGAGCTGCCAACGGATTAAATAGTGGGACAGATCATTTCCTCCTAGTAACAGCAGTAAAACTAAAAATTTCTAATCAGGAGAAATCCAGACCGCCCCCCATACTTGACACGGAAAAACTCTAAGTTCCAGAAATACAAGCTTAGTTTGACCTGCAGTTGAGAAATCACTTTTAGGTCCTGGAACAACTGGAGCATGAATCTGATACAATAGACAAGGAGACAACAGTGAGACCCTGGCAGACATTAAAAAAATCGAATAGGAGGCTGCTGGGGAAGTTCTAGGAAAGAGAAAATAAGGTACTAGGAAATTCTGCACTGCAGAAACGCTTGTTGCTTTAAAGGACGAAAGAAAAGCCTCCAAAAGGACAGCATTCAGAGCATTGCAAAAGAAAGTCCACAAATTTTCTAGGAGGGACAAAAATCCCTGCACCAAAAAATAGACACTGGAAACATCTTGCCTTTCAGAAGAATTACCATTACTGCTAATTATGCACTGCTACACCAAGTTATCTGTGGCCAAAAAAGCTATGCACGTTCCTACTTCATCCCAATCTATATAAAACCTTCCTCTTTATACCTTCCCAAGAAATTGTAACTTCCCTTTAATCCTTCCTTAAGACCTGTGTTTACCGAATTTAGGGACGACTAGTTTTGTGTTTGGCCCTAGATAGTTGGTAAGAAAGCAAAATCTTTGGCAATCGGCAGTCTTTTAACCGCAGAACATGTCTTAGCCATCTCAGTCTCTCTGTCATTACAGCCATGGAAAGGGGGATAGGACCAAATCTTTCTTACAGCTTGGAGTTTGAAATACAGTGAATCAGACGGGTAGTCAGTCAGGTGAATTGAAATCAAATAACAATTTCTACATTTTTCTTTAAAAAAAAACAAAGAACAACGTAAACAAGTTTAATGGTGATATGTTTAAGATATGCGACTTGAAAAGGGAAAAAATGCCGTTTCATATCTGGCATAATGGAAGAAGAGCCTGTAGCTAGAAATTACCCTCTTTGCTTAACAAGACTTGCATCCCGTCTCTGACCTTGTAATAAATAGTACAAACAGACTGTTCAATTTTCCTCACTGGCTAGTTTCTAAGAAAAATAACTGACCAGTGAAAGGTTCACTTTGACCTGTAACGCATCTTCGACTTCCCTTCAAATTAATTAAAACGATGGCACCCACGAAATTTATTTTAGCCTGGAGTAAGCAGAAGAATTGGAAGACATAATTTCTTTACTAAGGTTTGCACACATTGGAACGACTTGCTATCTTCAACCAAAGCTGTGGAAAACACTTATCTGGTTAAGATAAAAATCATCAACAGAAGATGGATTTAGCGCTGACACCGTTCCAAATATTTGGCTTTGGATTATAGATTTGAGTACACAAAAATATCTTAAATATCTTCTTAATTTTAATCATTTGATGTTTTCGTAACAAGTGCTATACTTTTACTTAATATATAATAATGATAAAAATAAAATGTTTAAGATTATATAATGCGCTTTTTTTTAGGTTTGTCTACTGGTTTGTTCCATTTGTGTAACCTCAGTCACGGGAAACCCATTACCAACAGAAGTCAACGTGAATTTTACAACACGGTCAAATCGGTTTGGAAGGCAGGCCGGTTTGGGGAGCCTATTTACACCCCTAAGACCTTCCTTTGAACAGTTAGTAATACAATCAAGACAATTTCAGTGTGGTGTTATGACTTTCTTTGGCGTTGGTGATATGTGTCCCATTTTCCTTGGGAGTGATACAGCCCCTCCTGAGGGAATACGACCTTTTGGAGGTATATTTCAGCCTTTCCAGCAAATGTTTCAAGGAATAGCTCCTGCTGCGCCTGCATCCTATGCTAACAATGCAGCTGCAGCTGCATCCCCTGCATCTTCAGATGGGCTCAATCCTTTTGGAAGAATTGTTATGCCTTTTCAGCAACTGTTGCAGGGTATAGCTGTCACTACGCAACCGTCCCATGCAGTTGATATACCAGCTACTACACCAAATACACCTCAAACTGATAAGGAAAAAGTCAATAGTGCCACCTTCAGTGACACAGGCAATATTTATTCAGTACCAAATCAGAACCAACTGCCAAGTACACAAGTAATTTTTCCAGCATATTATTCTAACTACTTAAGATATGGATATCCTTGGGGATATTACGGCTACCCCGCTTACGCTGTCAACTATTACCCTCAGCTGTATAATAGCTTACCATCGTACAGAAGAGATATCTACCCTAATTAAAGCACCCCAAGTTGCAATCAAGTTAAACTTTAGAATGATTACTTTTTAAAAAACTGTTTAGTTGATCTAAGTTGAGTGTTTTGTGCTAGGAATTTTTCCAGGATATTATTATAACTATCTTAGGCATAGATACTATTCATGATATCCAAGTTTTGTGCTTATGTTCGCTATAAAACGAAATATATTTTTATACTGGAGTTTTAATAAACAAATTCGTAACCGTGATGATTTGCTGAATTTTGAGCATTCTATGTTAACGGTTAAATAAAAAAAAAGTTTTTTTTTAACTGGAAGTAAGGAGCGACATTAAAAATTAAAACGGACAGGAATTGTTCTGTCTATGAAAGGCGTCGTCACCTCCTCAACCCCCGCTCTTTACGCTAAATTTGACTCTTCCTCACAACTCTACTTTTTAAAAAATAAAAAAATTTAGCATGAAGAGCGGAGCGTTAAGGACGGGACAACCCCTTTCATATACAGAATAATTTCTGTTCGTTTTAAGTTTTAATGTTGCTCCTGAGTTTCAGTTGAAAAACTTTTTTTTAATTTAATTTCTGAAATTTTTTGAATTAATGCTTGCTTTGATTTTGGCTCACCGCACATGAATAATTAAAATAAAATTTGCATATTGATTTTTTTTGCTAAATGGCTCTCTCATAGTTTTGATGGGACGATTTTGACAAAAATAGGGGTGGGGGAAGAGGCCTAGTTGCTCTCCAATTTTTGTTTACTTGAAAAGGCAACTAGAACTTCCTATTTTTTCTTATGATCGGTTTTATTTGTAATAAATATACGTAACTTACGAATTAACTTACCTAACGAACTTCTATATTTGTATATTTTATTATTTATATGACGGGGCTCGCCACCTCGTCAATACCTCGCTCTTTACACTAAAGCTTGAATATTGTCCCAGTTCTTTAAGAATGACCCCTGAATCATAAAGGCCGTAGAATAAGTAGTTGAAATTACTAAAAAAAAAAATTAGTGCAAAGAGCAAGGTATTGAGGAGAAGACGAACCCCCTTATATGCATAATAATTTCTGTTCGTTTTAAACTTTAATGCTACTCTTTACTTCCAGTTGAAATTTTTTTTTAGTTATTTTCTTATTGTTTTTCTAAATAATGCAAGATAATCCTACGAACCCTTCATTGAAAATCTCTTCCCTCATGGTAAATTTCTCCATGGTTTAAATTTCTCTATGTAAAAACGCCAAAGTTTGTACGATCACACCTTTTATATGTACCTTACATGCCCCCAGGGCACAACTTACGGTTCATGTCCTCAGGGCTGAGGGAGGGAGTTGTCCTTCTCAAACACATAATTTCCTTACAGCCTTTGCCCTGAGGGCTCTAGGGGGTGTCATCCTCACAGACATAATTTCTGGAACTTTCATTTAAATTGAACAACAAAATGGTTATCTCAAAATTTTGATTGGATGTCTTTGGGAAAATGGCGGTCGTGAGAAGGGGGTTAGTTGCCCTCCAATCATTTTAGACTATTAAAAACTGCACTAGCCCTTTCAATTTCCAATTGAATGAGCCTTTTTCGAAATTTCTATGGCAACTAATGGCCATCTAAAATTTCTGTCAGTTGCATTTCAGGAAAATACGAGGTGTGGAGGGGTATTCACTCTCCCATCATTCTGAATCTCAAAAAAGGCAGTAAAACTTCTGATTAACAATCCATTCGTCCCCCTCCAAAGTTTACACAATCCCACTTTCTATATAAACTTTATATGCCTCTAGGATATAACTTACAACCCTTGCCCTGAGGACTGCAGGAGATTGTCATCCCTCAAATACATAATTTCCGATCCTTTTGTAAATTAAAAAAAAAAAGAATAAAAAAAACACAAAGTATACATTGTGCCCACATTGTTCTTTACTTAGGCAGCGCTATTGCGCTGCGTATGATTCTTTATTTCTATGAAATTAAAATATAAGAAAAGGATAATTAATCATTACCAAATGTAAACTCAAAATGAGTATTCATTAAAAGCTACGAATCTAAGAAAGTTTGTTTATTTTTTAAAATAAGGAAAAAGCACCATCAAAAGAGTGAGTGTTCTTGGTGAAAATTACACTATCAAATTTAGTGTATCACAGAGTCATTTCTCAGAAGTTACAAGTTCCTATATACAAAATTGCAAAAAGTTTACTATTCTTTTCAAGACGAATTATCACGGATGGATGCTAACGTTTCTCTTTTGTTGTTATCCAGGGGTGATCGCACTGAAACAATGGTTCTAAAATCAGGAGAAGGCTAATTCAAAAGAAAATTTGAAGACTTAGGGCCTTTTCCAATTAGGAAAAAAATTCGCCACAACAAAGTTGCGTCTTCTGCCATTTTACGAGAAGAACAATTTTGCCCCAAAGAAGGAGAAAAGCTATTGATAAAAAATCGAGATGGTCAGTCAGTTCAGAATTAAAACACTTTCTAGTAAAATTTGTAGCTTTAGAAACAGTATTACCGTGTGATGGAACATTTTTAATATTATAAATATAAAGAAAATTCTTATGATACATTTTGTGCACGCTGGACACCAAGAATTCACCAATGAGCATTCGCCAGGTTAGGTTCGCCAGGTTTATATTCTTCGCTACCGCTAGAAAAAATGTGCTATTGAAGACTTGGGGCAGACATGCACAACCTTTATTTTTTACTGGTGGGTGGGTTTTAGGTAACCATTATAAACTAATTTCCTAAAATAACTTTTCAGACAGCTTAAAAACAAGTTTAGGCATGTGTTTTTCATAAACCTAAAAACCTCTCTTTCCCCTCAAAGGTATTCCAGAGCCCACAGATGTGAACCTACTCTTGCCACCCCCTTCGAAATGCTGAACTTACGTCCATTGTTGTAGTTGAAGTCACAAGTGGTTACAGTTATAAGTAGTCATAGTCATAGCCTCAAAAGATTGCAATCAAAAGTAGCCGCAGTTGCAGTCACAGTAGTAGTAGCAATAGGGGTGCTAAATGTTTCAAGTTAATACCCTTAGCCACCTCTAAAATATTGAAGATACGTCCTTTTGATAGTCTGGATGCAGATAGTGTCTTTTAACTTAGTTTAAAATTTCCCTAAGCATTCCATGAATTCTCAATTTAATACCCTTAGAATTTTCTAACACACCCAGAATCAAAAATTCCCCCTCTTTCTCAATGATAAATCTTGTATGTAAGTAATGGCTACATTGCATAAATTACAAAACAGGGGTTGTGGCGTGGGGGCTTGGCACACCAAGAGACAGAGTTATTTGAACTTTTGACTATTTTAAACAAAACAGCAATTTCATACTTTTGATCAGTGTTGAGAGAAGACATCTAAAAAGGACAAAGGGGTCCTTTGCCCTTCAATCCTTGTAGAACATTCCCTGCAATTTTCATTGCAATAACCTCAGCTGTTCCTGAGATATCACTGATGCACCCTTAGGCAATAAGTATACACCTAGTGTGCATTCTTTTTCTTCATCATTTCCCTTATCATTTCCTAAAAGTAGTCACAAGCAGAAGTTGTCGCCATTACGAGCATTCGCGGTCACAATCTCTAGTTGCCGCAGTCCTAAGCAGTCACGGTTACAACTAGTCACAGTTGCAACCGCAGTAGTAGTGATAATAGTACAGGCCCTGAAATTTTCGAGTTAATAAACTTAGCTGTTCCTAAGATATTGCATATAACCCATGTTGCTAGCCTGGATACACAGTGTCTTTTGATTTATTTCAGTATCCCAGTCAACATTTCCTGAATTTTCACCTTAGCACACCTAGCTTTTTTGGACACACCCAGGATAAAACATTCCCATATATATATATATATATATATATATATATATATATATATATATATATATATATATATATATATATATACATATACTGTCTTTATAAGTGAGCAATAATTGTGTTTGTATGTATGTTTGTGTGTATTTTTTCTCGTAAACGGCTCTACATTTTTTCAGAAAAATTGGCATCCTGGGATATTCTGGCTTAAAAAACGATCTAGATGGGTCAGAAGTCTGAGAAAATTCGTTAAGAGCCTTAATTTTAGATTAAAATATGTGACTAACGTTATCAGTATTGCAATGACGTTGTCACATTTGTCACATTAAAAACCTTAAGAAAGAAAGCCAACAGTTTGAAAAATAGTTGAAATCGTTGTTAGAAAAACATCGTTACCTGATTTCTTTTCTTATACGTATAAGCAATGTCTTTTTAAGACATGAAAAAAAATTGAATTTTTTTTTAATTTCAGGTCAGAATCACAAAAGTTATTATGTAAACTGCAAAAATATTTAAGGTGCCTGAGCAATAATGTTAAAGTTTTAATTCAAAATAGAAAAATACCTGAGAATTTTGAAAATAGTTTTTTTTTGCTAGCTAAAATCTACTCGCTACGTGATCAAGCTTACAGGTTTGAACACAAGCAGTTATATAATGTCAGTAGGATGGGTCAAAAAACGAAAATTTGTAATTATCATAAACTAGCTGTTGGGGTGGCGCTTCGCGCCACCTCAACACCTAGTTGGTGGGGGCGCTTCGCGCCCCCCCAAGCCCCCCCGCGCGCGTAAGTCGTTACGCGCCATTTTAGTTACGCGCCATTGTAGTTGTGTCCCTGTGATTCTAATGATTGCCCTTGAGCTTTGTTGATGGTGATTGCTAATCGACCATTCCCTGTGTCGCCGTCGTCATTTATATATCCCCCTGTGCCCCCCGGCGTCCCCGTTGTAGTTATGTCCCTGTGTCCCGGTCGTCATTTATATTCCCTGTGCCCCGGTCGTCATTTGTGTCCCGGTGTCCCGGTCTGTATATACATTCGTTTTTGAATTGGTCTTTCTTTTAGTTTTTAGTTTTTTACCTTTTTTTTTTAGTTTTTTTAGTTATACCTCATGATTCTAATGATTGCCCTTGAGCTTTGTTGATGATGATTGCTAATCGAACATTCCCTGTGTCCCCGTCGTCATTTATATATCCTCCTGTGCCCCCCGACGTCCCCGTTGTAGTTCTGTCCCTGTGTCCCGGTCGTCATTTATATTCCCTGTGTCCCGGTCGTCATTTATATTCCCTGTGTCCCGGTCGTCATTTGTGTCCCGGTGTCTCGGTCTGTATATACATTCGTTTTTGAATTGGTATATGATGAAACAAATTTTTGTGTTTTTCCCCTTTTTTTCTTTTTAGTCTTTTTTTTGGTTTTTACTTTTTTTAGTTTTTTTAGTTTTTTTCTTTTTCCTTTTTAGTTTTTTTGTAGTTTTTACCTTTTTAGTTTTTTAATTTTTATTTTCATTTTTTAGTTTTGTTTTTCTCCTTTATTTTTCAGTTTTTTTCCTTTTTTATTTTTTTCTTTTTTAGTTTTTTTTAGTTTTTTAGCTTTTTTAGTTTTTTTATTAGTTTTTTTTCTTTTTAGTTTTTTTTGTAGTCTTTACCTTTTTTTAGTTTTTTTAGTTTTTTTTTTACTTATGTCCTGGTCGTCATTTATATTCCCTGTGTCCCGGTCGTCATTTGTGTCCCGGTGCTTTGTTGATGGTGATTACGTATCGAACATTCCTTGTGTCCCGGTCGCTTTCTCTTTGAGTGTCCCGGTCGTCATTTATATTCCCCATGTCCCGGTGTCCCGGTCGTCATTTGTGTCCCGATGTCCCGGTCTGTAATTTCGTCAGTCGACAAACATGACGTCAGTCGACACACAAACATGACGTCACTCGACACACAGACACACAGACAACTTATTTTTATATATATAGAAGATGATGATCTGATATTTTGACAAGGGATTACAACAATTCAAAAACCTAAAAAAGGAAAACCAAAAGTTTTAAGTATAGCACATATCGTTGTTAGAAATCGGACTAGCTTCAGCAGTCAAACATTTTTGAAAAGAAAGCAGTATGAAAAGACATTAAATTATGCAAATAGTAAAAAAACTGGTAATTGCAAAAATATTTGTATATATTTTAACAAGGGATTGCAACGATTCAAAAACCTTAAATAAGAAAACCTTTTTGAACGCAACCAGTTATATAAATGTCAGTAGGAAGGCCCAAAAAACGAAAATTTGGAATAACGTTATTAGAAATCGGACTAGCATCAATAATCAAATATCTTTGAACAGACTCAGTATGAAAAGACACTAAATTACGTAAAGAACAAAAGTGGTAATAGTGAAAATATTTGTATTTATTTTAACAAGGGATTACAAAAAATCAAAAACCTTAAAAAAGAAAACCAAAAGTTTGAAACTTAATAGAAATCGCTGTTAGAAGTTGGACTTGCTTTAATAATCAAATATCTTTGAATTGTCACAATATGAAAAGACATTAAATTGTGTAAAAAGCAAAAACTGGTAGTTATAAAAATATTTATATATATTTAACAAGAGATTACAAAAATTCAAAAACCTTAAAAAAGAAAACCAAAAGTTTGAAGCTTAGTAGATATCGTTGTTAGAAATCAGACTTACTTTAATGATCAAATTATCTTTGAAAAGCCTGCAGTATTAAAAGACGGAAAGATTGTCCACGGTTAGAAAACAAGCGACAACGAGAATCTATATGTAAAAGCCTGCCGTGTGCCAAATGCCGGGGCCCGACAGCTGATAAATGCAAAAATTTATTTGTATCTATTTTAACAAGAGATTACAAAAATTCAAAAACCTTAAAAAAGAAAAACAAAAGTTAGAAGCATAGTAGATATCGTTGTTAGAAATTGGACTTGCTTTAATAATCAAGTATCTTTGAAAAGACATCAATATGAAAAGACAACATAGACGTCCTACGGTACAAAAATGGTGTAGTTCTCAATCACATCCTTTCCCTTCCTGTGATCTAAGAAATTAATCGCTTTAAAATCCTTTAATAGCCCCAAATTAGCATCGGTCATTGACTTGTGAAAAAGGTTAATGATAGCTGATGGATCATTCTATATCTGCATGTGAGAATTCCCAAAATTAAGGTTTTTTTTTTTTATTTCAAACCCGTCAAACCCGCTTCATTGTAATCAGTTAGTAAAAAATGAAGCAAGCATCTAGAAACAGGAATTGTGTTTTTGGATTGACAAGGTCAGTGTGTTAGGAGTGTCTTGATCATAGGATGTGGTTAAGCAGTTTAACCTAAAATCTTTAGTGAGTATTTCTGTCAATTATGCGAGTTCACATTCAGGTAGACCAGCCACCATTAAAATTAGGACTAAGCTTCCTTTACTGGGAATGACCTGGGATGGGGATTTCGTTCATTAAAAGGTTTTTGCCTAACTAATACTCTATTTGAATGAAGTAAAGTTTTCGGAGCACTCATTCCCCCTTGGATGACACCAGAGTGTGGAACAGTACACCTTGGGAACACGAAGACAATCGAGACTTGATTTTGAAAATTAAGGCTTCTTAGTGTTTGCTGTGCTTTGTCCCCAGCTCTGTTTCAAACGAGTCCAATTTTATTCTATTGAACAAATGTAGGCAATCGGTTACGAAGAAGAGATTCTTCGTGAGACGGAAAAAGTGTCAAAGCAAAAAACAA
This sequence comes from Artemia franciscana, assembly GCF_032884065.1. Lineage (NCBI taxonomy): Eukaryota > Metazoa > Arthropoda > Branchiopoda > Anostraca > Artemiidae > Artemia > Artemia franciscana. The sequence goes on along the minus strand of NC_088880.1, from coordinate 36,185,720 downwards.
TGAACTATTCCACCCCAACTCCAAATTTTTCAAATATAATCATGTTTAATGTGACAATTGTTCCCCAACCCAGATGGTATTCTGCTTAGAGGGAGCAATCCAATACATGATTCAGATAGACAAGGTTACTTCATGACCACTGTTATGCATCTATTTACGGTAAAGATAAAACTTAGAGCAAAAATCAGGTAGAAAAAAGGAATGTACTAATAGATTTTTTATTCATTGTTCTTTCCAAATAAAATAATCGCACACATCATAATTGTTTCCAGGAATCCCCATCCTACGAAATACTATGGATACTATGGGCTATACACAAATCCTTCTCATTTTGTTCTTTTTTTATTTTGTTCTGATTTTTTAATGGGCTTTATTTTGAGGAAAGTTCTAAAAGAGGGTCTTTTAGCTAGGTAAATGAAAGCTATGTAAATGTCTTTTAGCTTTAGATAAGTAAATGAAAGTCTCAAGAGTGAAAGCAGGCCCTACAATACCCCCTCCAACGCAAAGATCTTTTTAATCGACTGCTTGTAGTCTTTTCCTGTTTTTAGGGCTTAGGATATTGCATAGAATATGGGGTTGAGCCAAAATGTTTACCTTTTCTTCGGATTTTTAGTCTCTTTTCTTTCGCCTCGGTTTTGAAAAAACAATCTATGTGTTTTCTGTATGATAAAAAACCATATCAAGAGATTTATTTGTTTTTTGTCTCTGTCTTTACTATATGAAGCTAAGAAATAAATTACAAATTCTTAAGAACTTTATAAATCAGGCCTTAGCAAAGATATGAGGCTAAAAATACATTGTACCCTATTTGAGATGAAGATGTATTTTCAAGTTTTTTCTTATAACAAGAAGATTATGCAACGCCGGTATTCTTTTAAGGGAGAAGGGGTAGAGTATATACTTCAAAAGAAATTGCTGGAGTTCCAATAAAGTCCTCAGCTTTAGTTTTTCATTAGTATACCCTATTTGTTGTACTTATCTGTTGTAGTGGTGTAATGTTGTGCTCTATTGTAATTTTATTTATTGTATCAAACAGTTCGTGGTAACGAACTGTAGTAAAGAGTGACCCAGCTCAATAGTAACCGAAACTCTCAAAAATGGAATTTTGATACCAATAGCTACATCAAAAGAATCACATTCTAATATATAAAATCAAAAGAATCGCTGATTTTAAATATATAAGTTTCATCAAGATCAATTATACCCATCAAAAGTTGCGAGCCTGAGAAAATTTGCCTCATTTTAAAAAATAGGGAGAAACACCCCCTAAAAGTCATACAATCTTAACAAAAATCACACCATCAGATTCAGCGTATCAGAGAACCTTATTGTAGAAGTTTCAAGCTCCTATCTACAAAAATGTTGAATTTCGCCAGAAGACAGATCACGGATGCGTGTTTATTTGTTTTTTTTTTGTTTTTTTGTTGTTTTTTTTCCAGGGGTGATCGTATTGGCTCAGTGGTCCTAGAATGTCGCGAGAGGGCTCATTCTAACGTAAATTAAAAGTTCCAAACTTAAGTGACCAAAAAAAATCAAGTTACCAAAAACATTGGAGGGCACCTAGGCCCCCTCCCACGCTAATTTTTCCCCCAAAGTCACTGGACCATAATTCTGAGATAGCCATTTTATTCACCATAGTCGAAAAACCTAATAACTATGTCTTTAGGGACGACTTACCCCCCCCCCCCACAGTCCCCGTGGGAGGGGCTGCAAGTTACAAACTTTGACGTGCGTTTACATATAGTAATGGTTACTGGGAAGTGTACAGACGTTTTCAGGGGGATTTTTTTGGTTTAGGGGGGAGAGTTGAGGGGGGGGGGGTACGTGGGAGAATATTTCCATTGAGAAACTTCTCATGGGGGAAGAGAATTTCAATGAAGGGGCGCAGGATTTTCTAGCATTATTTGAAAAATCAATGAAAAAATAATATGAAAAGTTTTTTCTACTGAAAGTAAGGAGCAACATTGAAACTTAAAACGAAAAAAAATTATTTCGTAAATGAGGGGTCTACCTCCTCGTTATACCTCACTCTTTACGTTAAAGTATTTTTAGTAATTTCAACTATTTATTCTACGGCCTTTGTGATTCAGAGGTCATTCTTATGGAATTTGGACACAATTTAAGCTTTAGTGTAAAGACTGTGGTATCGACGAGGGTTGAACCCCCTCATATACGCAATAAAAACATACGAATATAGAATCGTTATGTAAGTTAATTCGTAAGTTACGTATATTTTTTACCAATGAAAACGTTTGTAAAAAATTAAAAGTTTTAGTTGCTTTTTCAAAAAATTTATGACAAATTTTTTAATCAAAAAATTGGAGGACAACTAGGCCTCCTCCCTTGCTCATTTTTTCTCAAAATCTTCCGATTAATTGCAATTAATTAATATGCAAATTTCCTAATTAACTAATATGCAAATTTCGTGCCTCCTATGGAGGTACCCTACATATCTGTAGGACGTAATGACGAATAAAAAGCACCACTCGCAATAAAAACAGTCTTTGGTACCGAGCAAATGAGATCTGAGTAATTCCTTTTATTGATTTTTTGTTCAGATGGATACTTGTGACAAGTTACCCTTTCATTCTATCCGAAAGCGAGGTTGCATTCGGAAATACAAAGTAATGGCAGAGACTGTTTAGAAAAAATTGATTATTTTCCAAAAGAATCACAAATTCCTTTATCGTGCGCAATTTTTTTTTATACTGTTTTTCAAAATAAAGAAATAGTTGTTCAGTCTCAAATGATCAAATGATCAATGATCCTGATCATCGCGGACAACGTTTGTCAGACTATTTCTATTTGTTAGAAAGTAATGGGATGAAACGTGCAAGTATATTGATAAAAATGTACAAATATGGATTTTTACAAAAAATGTATAAATGTACATATATGGATAAAAATGTACTTGTACAAAAATGTAGAAGATGGAATAGGTCAAGAAATGCAAAAAAAAAAAAAAAAAATTCCTATGTCATTATTGTGAAATTTGTCAAGAATGGTGTAATACCTGTCTACAAAGAAAGAAAAATAAAAAGGATTGAAATTTGAACTTATTACCTCTATGGGCACTATTTTTTACCCCTCCCAATACGATTTGGTGAGTTTGCTTCACCTATTTAAACTGATATTCATTTTTTCATTTCAGTTACTTCTCAGTGTCTTCCTGGTTACCATATCAAATTCAAGTCCTATGCCTCAAGATGTCTACATTATACCACCCAAAGTGGAAAGTCCCCCTTCTAATGATGTCTATATCATACCCCCGAAAAACTCTCCAAATCAGGAGATTATTAGGGACAATCAACAAGGAAGATTTTTTTTTAATACAGGACAAGTTTTTGGAAATTTAAGACCTTCGTTACAAAACCTTGCTGACAGCCAAAGACAATTCAAATGTGGATTGATGACCTTCTTCGGTATGGGAAGAATTTGCCCCCTTTTCTTTGGTCAAGGCACAGCTCCACCTCCTGGTATTGCTCCTTTTGGTGGTGTGTTCCAACCTGTACAGAATTTTATCCAAAATCCTTTCGGAGGAGGAGGTGGAGGAGTTCTTCCACCAACAGGTGGAGGAGGAGGTGCAGGCATTCTCCCACCAAGCCCCCCTCCTTCTGGTGGAGGAGTTTTCCCACCAAGCCCCCCTCCTTCCAGTGGAGGTTCACCGAGTTTACAAGGACCGTTTTATCCAGGAGGTGACGGGGTGGCATCCCCCATTTCCTCAGACAGCACCGATGCCATTGTCGTAAATAATCCACAATTAAATAATCGTCAAACAAGTAGGCCTACCATCAGTGCTCGTCAGTGGATGCAAATGTTTCAAGGTGTGGGAAGGGTTATTCAAATGCTCCAACAGCCCAGCTAGAATTTTAACGTTTCCTAAATATAACTAGAAGAAAAATTGTTAATGGTAAACACAGATTTATTGCGTCACAGATTTATTTTTAATGGAATAAATATTTTTTAATGTTTGCCGTTTTTATCTTCCTGTAGAGTAATTAGCACTATAGTTAATTAGCACCGGGTAAAAGAGCTTAGAGAACTCAGTAAAGTGAATTTTAGGCATGATAATAGTATCCCGCGCATCTCCCCCTCCTCTGCAGAAGTGCGTACCTCTCTTGCCCTGACTCAAACAAGAAAAGCTGTTTTTGTTTAATTTTCCTACATTTAGTTTTTAAAGGAGAGATACAAAGGGGAAGGTATTCTTTAAAATCTTGTTGTCAATGTTCCCCCTCCTGTTGGGATCTCTTCTAAGTGCAGAGGATGTAGAGCCAAACCCAGAATAAAAAATTTCAAGTCCGTAGAACAACGTAAGTGAAAAAAAAAAGATTCCTAATCTATATTCTGGAATATCGTGTCTTATCTACAAAAATGACAATTTGGGGAATTGTCCCCTACTCTCTTCATTGCCCGGTTTGTCAAAAATTTAAAAAAGAAAAAGATAAATAAATTAATGGTTAATCAGGCACCATTTTCTTTAAAAAAGTTATTTTTGGCAAGTTTTCAAGGTTCAGCTGACCTTCAAGACGGTTAATTAATGAAGCAATCATATTTTACAATGCGAAATTAACTTACATAGGGCGCTTTATAATATTATAATACGCTTTATAACATACTACATAGGGAATATACACACTACCAAGAGACCATGCTTTGATCGGGCCCTGGCACTCAGCAAACGGCAGGCTTCTTATGTATATGTAGTTCTCGCTCTTGCTTGTCTTCTAATCGCAGAGTAATGTGAACTTCTGCAAGATGTCGTGCAGAAAAACTTTTTCAGCGTTTGAAATTATCTAAATTAAAATATCAGTATCGGTCCTGTTTTTAGTAGCCTCGGGTCTTATTCTCCTGTTTTGCTTTAAGGAATCATTTGTGCATTGAGATGCTAGAGCGAAATAATGGGCATTGGCGAGGCTTCGACGGTCGTCTGTTACCCAGCTAGGTAAGTATAGTAGGTAGGTGCCTGTGTTAATAAAGTCCTAAGTCCTTAAGTCCTAAGAGTTTCCAGGGGCACCAATTCACGAAAATGAAGGGAGGCAACGATTTAACTGTTTTCTGATAAAGACACAAAACGCTACTTTAGAAATCCATGATAAATAATGTTTCTGATAAATAATGATAATAAATCATATAAATGATAATAAAATATAAAATATAATATATAAATGAACAATAATGATAAATAATGATAAAATATAATCATAAAATATAATGATAATAATGATAATAAAATATAAATCATAAAATAATAAATCTGATATTCCTGATAAATAATGATTTCATGATTAATTTATATTAATAATAATAAATAAAGAAATCCATGATAAAATCCAGTGTGGGTGCGACATTATTTCGTTTAATCAGTGGCAATGAAGTTCAAACTTAAGTAATTACTCCATGTTGAAACAGTTTTGAAATGAAATCGGTAAGTTTTAGGCTGCAGAAACTAACATTGATTATTCTCAGGCAAAGTAAGCCTAATAATCGCTTCGTCTAAATTTAGTTTAATTTAAATTTAACGCTTAAGCAAGTCAGTACCAATAAAAGAGGTGAATAAAAGTGTTTCTAATAGCTAAAAGCCCGCCTTAACTATCATTCTGGCTGGTCTTGTTTGACGAATAGTGGTATCAAGCCTCCTTCATTTCTTGACATTAACATTAATAAGACGAATATCAGCTAATAATATGAATATCAGACGAATAACAGTTCATGGTAGAAAAGCTGTAAGTAAGGAGCAGCTCGACCCAATAGTAACCGAAACTCTATAAAACAGAATTTTGACAGCAATAGATTGATCAAAAGAATTGACTTTTTATGTTGATTCCAAGCATACAAAATTCAGTAAGTTCAATGTTACCCATCAATGGCTACAAGTCGGAAAAAATTGCCTGATTTTCGAAAAAAGGGGGTATCATCCACTAGCATATCAAGAATCCTGATGAAAATTTCTCCATCAGATTCAACTTATCAGCTAACCCTACTGTAGAGGTTTAAAGCTCCCATATGCAAAATTATGGAATTTCGTGTTTTTTCTTCTTTTTTTATACAGAAGAATGTTTTTTTCACTGGGTTGAGATTGTATTGAACTAAAAGTCCTGGAAGATCGGGAAGTTCTCACTCAAACGGAAACTTAGATAGCCCTTTTGTTCAACATACTTGAACGGTCCAATAGCTATGCCTCTCAGGATGACATGGCCACCCTCCGCCACCCACAGACCATGGGGAAAGAACTCTATAGTACCCAATTTACCCATTGTTTACATGCAATATTTGTAATTGGGAAGCATAGAAACTTATTCCAGGATGGGAGATGTATTTTCCACAAAGAAGATTTCTCGTGGGAAGGGATATTTCAAGGGTTGAAGTTTCAGAGGAAATTTTACACGGTGAGAATTTGCCAAAATTCCCATACGAAATTATTTTTTATTTGTCCTATTTTCTTTTTGGTGACCCTTGCACATGGAAATGTCCCGGGGAATAGTCCTGGGAAATATTGGACAGGGTAGGAATTTTTTGGGGAAGAATTTTTCGGAATTTTTTCCGAGTGTGTGTGTGTGGGTATTTTCCACTGCAGAAATTTCCAATAGGGAATTTTCCACGGGAGAAATTCTCCATGGAGAAATTTCGATTTGAGAGACTCTCCAATGGAGAGAGGGGCTGCCAAAGTGGTGGTGGGGATTTCCAATATAATTTGAAAAAAGTAAGAGAACTAAAAAAAATAAGTGTTTTTTCCAAATGAAAGAAGGCTAAGGAGAATTTTTCAGGTGGAACTGTCTATGGAAATTTCTTGTGGGGTAAAATTTTTTACTGAAAGTAAGGATCAACATTAAAGCTTACAACGAACAGAAATTACTCTGTATGTGGAGAACTGCTCTCTCCGCAGTACATCATTGCCCCTGCCTTGGATTTTCCAGCACTATTTGAAAAACATTCAGAAATATAAAAAAAAATCACCTGACAGTAAGAAGCAACGAGCAGAAATTATTCCGCATACGAGGAGGGCTGCCCGCTTCTCAATAGCTCACTCTTCTTTGCCTCACAGTTTAACTTTATGTCCCAATTCTCTATGAAAGATTTCTTTAACGCAAGGGCCGTTTAAAAGAATAAAATGTTTGTACTAAAAAGAATTTAGCTTGAAGAGAAAGGTATTGAGAAAGAGGAAGCCCTTCTCATATACAGCTTAATTTCTGTACGTTTTAATTTTTAATGTTGCTCCTTAATTTATTTAACTCATGTTATTTACCCACTAAAAAAGTTAAAATAGAACATTGTTCTATTTTCTTATTTTACTTGGTTACAGCTCTAGCTATAACTGTTATATTCATATTAGGTTTGAAGTGATTCACGTTAACAAGAGTAATTTTTCGAATTGCCTTGCCGGGAAAGGAGAGACAATAAAAAGGAAAATAAGAAAGAAAAGATAATAAGAAGAATAGAGGCAATGAAAATGCTAATAATAATAAGAGACACTTTATATGTTTGTGGCAAAAGACACCCCAAAGGAAAATCTGTTAGCCGGGTCTTAAAGCTGCTTAGATCACAAGCCCTCCAACTTAAAATCATCAACTAACGAAAAAATCATCAAAATAACAAAAAAAAACCAGCTGTGGCGTAAAATAGGCAGGTGGGGAGGGCTTTTTCTCCCTCCTAGATTTTGTTATCCTTGGATTCTGAAAAACCTTATATTGTCGGAATTTTGTGGAAAAAGCATTTTATTAGGGTATTTTCATTGCAAAGTTAGAAATGATAGCTTTGCCTCCCCCCCCCCAGAGAAAACCTCTTCGTATAATTTCCCGTGAACCGACGCCTACTTTTGCCGGCTCGATATTGGTCATTATAACTGGTTGCAATAACTTTGCGTTGTGTTGAATACTTTTTGTACAACAACATGAGTGCTACACTAGTAATATAAAAATGAAGAGAACTAGTTTGAAGAACTGGTGTAGGAACTGGTTTAAAGAACTCCTTTAAAGTCTGGTCGTCTGCCTCTCCCACTATGCATTTTTTTCACATATTCACAGCAACACTAAAAGTTGTAGTTGAAACTTAAAAATCATTGGCTCAAAAATTTTGCAGCTCTGAAGTGTCTTTAGAGAAGAGTTCGGGTAGGAAAGATTTTTGGTTTGTTTTGGTAGATAAATACCAAAATTTATTCTGTCTATACAACACTGACAGCCTATTGAGCTCTGAAGCACACTAAGGAGCTGGTTAATTTAATAGGTTTTAATAAGCATTTTGAACATAACTAAGAAATTCCAGGGGCGTAATTTGCTATGGGGTAGGGGGAACTGCCCCCAGAACTCATTCTCTCCACCAGACCTGAGTCTCCCCCAAGCTGAAATTTTAGTTTCTGAAAAAAAAATTTCAGAGACTAGGCCTGCATAATTCAAGCATCCGGAGAAACAGGTCAGTTTTCTTCAGTGTATCTTTACCCTTATGGCACTATAGGGCTCATTTTTTCCTTTTCACTGTCATTTTCACTTGATTTTAGAAAATTGGCTACATGTCCCCCCCCCCGATTTTGATGAAACTACGCCACAGAATAATTCCAATTACTTTTTTGAACACCAAACTACAAAAATCAATTGCAATGAACTTGTTAATTTCAGGGTGACGAATAATTGCTCAAGGATTAAAACATAAATTAATGATAAGAAGCAATTTTTTTAACTCATAAAATTTACTTTTTGCTGCACAATCTTATTTCTCCATTTTACTACAAAGTTTTCTGCTAATAGCGTTACTCTGTAAGCTCAGCCAGAGTCGGCCCAGCTCAAAATGGGTACCTGGAGAAATCTGGGGAAGATAAACAGGAAGGGTGTGCGAAAGCATAGGATGGTTGGCCCCCAGCCACCCAACACTTCCTGGTTGAAAGGCCAAGTAACGGAGATCAGCACCGCCGGTAGAGACTGTAAAGTCTAACGCCGTTTTCTTTACCTTTACCTTTCTGCTAGTAAACCACAAGTTTGCCAAGGATTACTGAACTTACCACATAAATAAAAATCACGAGGAGATGATGGGAAAATTTTGGTTTTTGAAACAAATTATAATATTAAATGTTTGATATAAAGTCCTGGCAGTCACGGTAGAGTTATCTGTTAAACAGCAACCCAGGCTCTGTTGCATACACTAATTATCAAACACTATTGAAAAGAGCTGATTTGATATATGTTACGAATTTTACATACAGAGGCGTCGATGAAATTTCGATTAATCCTGGAGGATGTTAAAACCGAAGGATCGGCCTCCGGTGTTGGTGGGTGAAGCTTTTTGGGTACGATGTTTTGTGAAATCATGATATTTGTGTTGCTTAATTACAATAATTAAAGAAATTAATTATTTGTGTCCAGGGGTGTGATTCGCAATTTGACTTGGGGCAACTGCCCCTAGATCCCAGTTTTCCCCTCCAAACCGTAGTTTTCCCCCTCCACCAGCTGAAATTTAGTTTTTTTCAAATTTTTTTGTCAAAACTAGGATAAGCCTGCATAATTCAAGCATCCACAGAGACGTGTCAGATTTCTCAGCATATCTCTGCCTTATGGCTATATGTATATTATATGGCTATATCTATATTATATGGCTATATTATATATTATATGGCTATATTTATATTATGGCATAAGGTATATATATACCTTATATATATGACTATATGGCTCATTTTTCAGTTTTCACTGTTATTTTCAATTGATTTGGGAAAATCGACTCCAACTCCGAACCCCCCAGGGTTTTGAAATTCCGCCACTGTATCCATGTATGTGACATTAATTACTAATACATACTATTAACTAAATTTCGCTATTTTTTCGAGAAAAAGATTAATTCATAATTCCGAATGTTGGTAGACTATGATGTCTACCAACATGTTGTAGACTCCATGATGAGAATTTGAAAGGAACTTTCCAGGAACAGATGAATACTAAACATAAGAGTTTAAAATTTGACAATATCAAAGATGGTTGGAATAATTAAAAAAAAAAAACAATTTGTGAAATTGCTGATGGTGTCTATGGGAAGAAAGTTAGGACTGCATCTAGGAATATTTGTGAAGAAGCTTTATGTTTAATAAAGAGTAGAAGGGGTTTGTGTAAGACTTATCTGTGTGATAGATCATATGAAAACAAAAGGAATGTAAAGTAAGTGGAGAAAGCATTAAAATATGAACTAAGGAGGTGTGAAGTGGAGGCCATGGACAAAATTACCGAGGATAAGGAAGATGTAGCTGGAGGGCATAATAGTAATATATTGTACTGGCATGCTAATAAATTGAGAGGAAGTAGTCAATCCGAACTTGTCCCAGTTAAAGATAGGAACGGGGCCACAATTAGTGATAAGAACAGAGTTAAAGAGAGATGGGCGGAACATTTTGAGAATGTGCTAAACCGAGGTACAGTTGCAGCAAAAGATATAAAAGAAAATGAAGAAGTTTGTGATGCCAAGGATGTGAAGGAAGATTTGTGTTTTTAGGAAGAATTAGCGACATTACTAAAAGGATTAAAAAAATAATAAGCCCCCAGGTGCTGATAGTGCGGTAAATGAGTTTCTTAAATATGGTGGCTCTGAGGTAAGAAATAAGTTACTGAAGACTATGAATATGATTTTTGAAAAAAGGGAAGTATTTAACAATTTTAGGAAAACCTTAATTAAACCACCGTAAATGTCAAGTAATATATCGATTGTCGTAATTATCGAGGCATTAGTCTGGTCTCTGTAGGTAGCAAATTACTTAGTAATATGATACTTTTTAGAATGAGAGATGCTGTAGAAAAATTTTTAAGAGAAGGACAATGCGGGTTTTAGAAAAGGAAGAGGATGTTTCGACCAAATTTCTACTCTTAGGTTATAATTAAGAAGTGCCTTAGTTGTCAAACACCTTTGGTCCTCAGTTTTATTGATTATGAGCAAGCGTTCTATTCTGTTGATAGAAGTGCTTTAGTAAGATCTTATCCTTATATGGTATACCAGACAAATATATTAAAGTGATTAGTGCTATGTACGAGAATAATTTTGCTGCGGTTAAGGTAGGAAATGAGGTTAGCAGCTGGTTTCGTATTAAATTAAATAAAAAAAGAGAGAGAATTTATTAAATTAGCTTTATCAAACTGCAATGAATCACAACATCTATAAATATTAATGGATAGCATTAGATATCCTGTTATTTGTGTTTAAGTATAATGGTAATAATAATGTACCTTTATGCTTCTCAGGCATGTTTCAGGTTAGGTCTGATTGTAGCAATTATAATACTCGAACAAGCAAGGCGCTCTCTGCTCTGATTGCTATCACTACAATGTATTAGTTCTCTTTTACTTATTAAATAAAAAAACAAGTTTTTTTAAACTGAAAGTAAGGAGCGACATTAAAACTTAAAACGAACAGAAATTACTTCGTATATGAAAGGGGCTGCTTCCTCATAAACGCCCCGCTCTTTACACTAAAGTTTGACTCTTTCTCTCAACTCTTCTTTTTAAAACAGTACAAAACTTTAGCGTAAAGAGCGGGGCGTTGATGAGGAAGCAGCCTCATCAAAGCAAAAATCCGTCAAATTTTTCGTTAAAAAATCCTCAAAATCCATAACAAAAATCTCTTCAAATAGAACTATTGTGATAAGCAGTGATAACTGCTAGATAAGCAGTGATAAGCAGTGATAACTATTGTGATATTGTGATAAGCAGTTACTATAAGCAGAACAGTGTGCTCTGTTAAAACATTTCCTGGAGTTCAATGCTGCTCCCAAAATATATTCCACCAGATCCGTGGGCTGTCAAACGAGAAAAAGATGCTTAAAATTCTATTTATTCACCCCTTGAAAAAGGTGGTGTGAATGGGGATAGATAAGAGGGTTGGAGAAATCATGCGCTGGCCAAAATCAAAATATGCATTAATTCAAAAACGTTCAGAAATCAAATAAAAAATTGAGTTTTTTTAACTGAAAGTAAGGAGCAACATTAAAACTTAAAACGAACAGAAATTACTTCGTATATGAAAGGGGCTGCTCCCTCATTAACACCCAGCTCTTTGCGCTAAAGTTTTTTACTGTTTTAAAAAGTAGAGTTAAGAGAAAGAGCCAAACTTTAGCGTAAAGTGCGGGGTGTTAATGAGGGAGCAGCCCCTTTCATATACGAAGTAATTTCTGTTCGTTTTAAGTTTTAATGTCGCTCCTTACTTTCAGTTAAAAAAACTTTTTTTTTTTATTCAATTTCTTGAAGTAGCCTATTTACTAACCGCGTATCGTATCAACGTATGCAACAAAACGCCTCCTCAGTTTCCAATAGCTTCCCCGCTTTAATATAATACAGTACTAACTCTGTCTCCCGGGCCCGGACTCTGGACTTACCGGGAGCCCGGTATAAATAAATCGCAGGAATCAACCTAACCTGACTCACTGCATAGCTCACGGCTAATTGACAAGTAGATCATGCGACTTGATCGTGTTAACCCCAAACCAGTTTCTAGACTGGAGTAGGCGAGCTAATTAGTCTGGCTGGGAATCAAACCTGGTTGGAAAATAGTCGGAACGGAAAACAACCAAGAAACAAAAGTAAAGATTGATACTCAGGAAAGATCAGAGTGATTTGAGAATAAAAACAACTAAATTAAATTCTTATGTAAGAACTTTGAAAATCCGTCAAAAATACGACAGATCAAACTCTCATCCGTCGAAGACAAAAAATCCGTTATTGACGGAAAAATCCGTCAAAGTGGAAACCTTGCGCATCCGTGATCTGCCTTCTGGCAAAAAATACAAAAGTCCACATTTCTGTAGATAACAGCTTGAAACTTATACAATAGAGTTCTCTGATACGCTGAATCAGATAGTGTGATTTTTGTTAAGATTGTATGACTTTTAAGGGGTGTTTCCCAATATTTTCTAAAATGAGGCAAATTTTCTCAGGCTCGTAACTTTCGATGGGTAACACTAAACTTGATGAAACTTATATATTTAAAATCAGCATTAAAATGCGATTCTTTTGATGTAGCTATTGGTATAAAAATTCCATTATTTAGAGTTTTGGTTACTATTGAGCCGGGTCGCTCCTTACTACAGTTCGTCACCACGAACTGTTTGATCATGAGTTGGACATGGTTTTGTTTTATCCCCCTTCATATGGATCATTTTGATGGACGTCATCTGAAGGAGCATAGGAAAGGCAATGGGAGACAACGGAATCAAATGGGGAGGAAAAACTCTCCTGGAATTGAACTCTGCTGATGATTTAAGTATCCTAGATGAAAGTGTGAGCAAAATGAATGAGCTTTTAGAGGTTTTGCGAGTTCAGATGCTAGATTAGTTTTGGAAATTAATGTTAAGAGGACTAAGTCACAAGGGCTAGGAATAAGTGAAGCTGAAAAGGTGACGTTGGGTTACAAAAAGATTGAACAGATGGGCAGCTTCACTTACCTTGTTAGTATTAATAGTAAAGACGATGGGAGTAGTGAAGATGTTAAAAGTAAAATAGCCAAGGCTCAGGGTATTTTTTCACATTTAAAAAAAGTTTGGAAGAATACGAAGATAAGTCTGCAAACTAAGATGAGAATATTGGAAGGTACAGTGATGATAGTGGTCAAATATAGCTCTGAAGCATGGGCGCTCCGAAAAGGGGATGAAGATTTACTAGATGTTTTCTAGAGAAATTGCTTACGGATTGTTCTGGGTACCCGGCTGACTGACCGTATTTCAAACAGTAGGGTGTGCTAAAAATGTAGCTCAATCCCGCTTTCTGGGACTATAATGAAAGAAAGGTCGAGATGGCTAGGGGTACGTTCTGCGGATGAAGGATGACAAAATGCCGAATATTATCCTTTTTGGCCAACCGTTTAGGGCTAAAAGGAAAGCAGGTTGTCCTCGTCTAGGGTGAGAAAATGTCATGAAGAAAGATTTAAAGGAAATGGGAACTTCCTAGGAGGGTGTGAAGAGGGAGGCTTTTAATATATTGGGATGTAGGAGGAGCGTGCTTAGCTGTGTTGGCCTCAGGTGGCCGGGTGCTGCGGTGAGTTGTTAGTAGTAGCATAATCCTGAATTGTACTACTATTACTAAGAAACCAGTTCAGAAACAAATTGCTTGAGGTCAACACAGCTACGCATGCTCCCCTTCCATCCCAATCTATTCAATACCTCCCTCTTTACACCATTTTCCATGACTCTTTCCTTACGACACCCTATCATCCCATTCAGGTGTGACGTGCGCTTGGCCTTAGAGGTTCGCCGAGGTGGACGATCTTGGGCTATCTGTCGCCGTCCATCTTCAGAACATGTCCTAAATATCTCAACTTTTCTCTCGTGTTAGCCCTAGTAAGTGGGATTGACCAATGTTTTTTGTATAGCTCAGCGTTTGAAACACGGTCAGTCAGTCGGGTACCCAAAACAATCCCTAAGTAATGATTTCTGGAGAATATCAAGAATATCTAACAAATCCTTCTTCGATTTTCGGAGCGTTCGCACTTAAGAACCACATCTGACCACCATCATCAAAGTAGCTTCCCTTATTCTAATCTTGACATGCAGAATTATCTTTCTTCCAAATTTTATCAACTTTGAAAAAAAATACTTTACATTTTACTTTTAACATCTTCAGAACACCAATTGTCATTACTACTAATACGTCCTAGGTAAGTGAAGCTGTCCATATGATCGATCTTCTCGTTACCCAGCATCTTATCTTCACCTTCACTTATTCCTAGTCTTGGGGATTTAGTCTTCTTAACATTAATATTCAAACCTATTCTTGCACCCTGAACTCGCAAAACCTCTAAAAGTTCATTTATTTTGCTATCAATTTCATCTAGGATACTTGTTTCCATACCGTATTTCAAAAATTACTAGACGAGCGTGACTCGTGTGTTTAAGTTTTCATGAGAGGGTAACCTCTCTAGCCTTTCTTACACACTGACTCTACTCAGTTGAAGAATAACAAAAAAAAGACAAAAAAAAAATCAAAAGAGTTCAAGGAGAAAATGACCAGAGTTGTACGGAGGATAAACTCTGGAAGTTAACTGTAGTCGAAGTAAAGTCAACTAAAGTTCAAAGTCTGAACGCTGTAAACTACTATCGAGGCGATTCAATTGTGTGAAGGGAAGAGGAGGGGTGCATATAAACCCTATTAAAATTCTCCCCCCTCCTCTCCCAAGAGATTTTAAATAATATGTGTTAGGGGGGTATTTCGTTGAAGGAGGCATTTTCAGGAATTCTCATTGTAATAACTAAACAAACAAACTTGTCACTACTTGATTTTAGAATAAAATTTTTGCCCCTACCCTCCACACTCGTAACAGTTTTGTGAATAACGCCAATGTTACCATTACGATCACACTACAAAATAGAAACAAGTTGGAAGTCGATTGAAAATTTAATATATGAAGGTAAACCAGATGAAATATACTCGGTATTCTCCATATTTTGAACGTGCCTGTTGATTAAGATCCAAAAATAAAGCACATCAAACGTAACAGGAAGCAAATTAGTCACATAGCATATTTTAGCTCTTGAAGGTTAAGGTAGTTTTTGGATTTATGATTGTTAGCTTTAGCATCAACATAGAAGAGAACATGCAGACAAATTCTGTCGCTGAATCATAGCCAGCACTTTAGCGCTGCTCAGTTAAACAGCAGAGTGGGCTAAATGTATTAGCCCAGCACTTTAGCGCTGCTCAGTTAAACAGCAGAGTGGGCTAAATGTATTAGCCCAGCACTTTAGCGCTGCTCAGTTAAACAGCAGAGTGGGCTAAATGTATTATTGTTTTCTCTTCTTTTCACCAAGCCACTGCTTATGGAAGAATTTGTCGTAGAAACTTCAAAAAGTTGATTCGAAGTAGTTGAAGAGCAAATAGCTCCCTTTTCAAGCTTTAAGAAATCTGATCAAAATTTTTGCGACAGCTACTTTGTTCAGAATAGTTGACAGGTCTAATAACCATGCCTCTAGGATTAACAAAACCCGCCAAAGCCCTTAGAGCAAGAGCTATTAGGTTTGTAATTTACCTATTTATTGCAATTATAATTTTTTTTTGTATTTTTTCCCTGGAATGATTTATCCCGGGTAGCCAAGAAGGCTAAGCGCATTAAGTTGAAGCTTTCAATGAATGTCGAGGGAAGGGTTGACCTAAATCAAAACACACCATGTGCATGGACATATTTAAAGGGCGCGTTAGCAATATCGTTGAAACGGCTCGAAGTATCAAATTTGAAACTTTCAGGCAAGATGAGGGGGCACTCAACTGAACAAAAGACAATATGTGAATACTACTACTACTAATAATGCTATTTTCTAACGACTGCTAGCACTACTACTACCACTACTACTGTGACTACTAGTAATACTAAGGCTAAAGATAATAAGGTGAATACTTCAGGAAATATTGATGGGGAAATTAAACAAATAAAACACACTATATGCATGCAGGGTTTTGAAAGGGCGTATCAGAAATATTTTAGGAATGAAATGGAGAACAAACTCAAAATTGACGGGTTAAGTTGGTTGAGGGGAATGTTGAACTTATCGATTGGACACTATAGGCATACTACCACAACTTCTATTTCTGTTGCTACTACTACTAATTCTACTGTTACCATTAACACTAAGTGTTTTAAGGTGAAAATTTAAGGAAATGTTGAGGAGATGATGAACAAAATATAAACACACTATGTGCGTGTTGGTTGTCAAAAAGGGCTATCAACAACACCTCGAGAAGGGCTATAAATATTAAATGTCAATTTCAGGGCATGATTTGGGGAATGTCCCACTCACCAAAGGCAACATATTTATAATGCTGCTACTGCTACAACTACTACGACTACTACTACTTCTAAGGATATGGGTGTTATAAGGATTAATTCAGCGAATACTGAGAGGAGGTTTTTCAAATAAAAGTAAAGAGCTGAAAAATCCAAAGATGAGCAGAAATAAAGTAAAGTCTTCTAAATACCAGACCGTGATTTATAATTTAGTGAGAACAAAATATATTTTACATGTTTCCTCTTTTGTAACTTTAACAAATCTAAAACTATTGAGGCTTTCAGGAATGAATAGCAATATATATTGAAATGTCATTTCAAATTAGTTTGTTCTTTTCAGCAATCTTGGTTATTTTGGGTTTTTGTTTTACTTTTTGTAATGTTATTACAAATGTATAAGCATTTCGAAATCAGAACTATTTTCAGTAAAATGCAAATTATCTCCTCGTCTTTAGATGGCACTGGAAGAGCTAGTCCTACACCTCTTAGTGCTTGGCAGTTTTAATTTTAACTTGATTATTTATTGTAATTTTTTGTTGATTTTGGGTTTTATTTATAATGACAGTGATTTATGATCGTTTTACGCGTTAAATATTGTATGACTTCATTTCTACCCATCTTTAATTTGATAAAGCTCTTTGCTTTGAAAAACTTCTTTTGTGGAATGTTTTTTTTTTATTAGCAATAAGATACAAACACTTTCAGAGGAGAGGGTATCTTTGGTCTGTTCCTAAAATTTCAGGATTGTTATTTTTATTCATGTTTCTCATATAACTTGTATATTACTCATGAGTTACATTTGCTATCCCTCTTTCTTCCCTTGAATGTTCCCTGAGCGTCTTTTTACCAAAAACAACTTTGAGGATGAAACAAATCTGGTAATACCATGGTTTTCTCCAAAAATAACCCTTTATCATCCCTAATAATATAAACTAGGAAATACCCAGTTTTACGTAAAACACTGGATTTCATCTTATTCTAGCTATAATTAAAATATGAACCATCCAAGGACGAGGAATTAGCTACAGTCACTTCAACAGCAGGGTTATACCTGTAGACGACGAGTCAAACATTTTTATTTTTTTTTTCTTTCGTATATTTAAATTATGAATTCTGCTAGTCCATCACAAAAAGCAAATGTTTTCAGGTCTGAAGGCCTTGCCTTTGAAAAACAATACGTTAAAAATACCTAAAAAAGCACGTCTAAAGACCAAATAAAAATCTTTTCAAATAAAAGAAATGTTCGACGTTAAAACAGATGCATCCAAAACTTATCTTTAAGGTGTATCTTCTGTTGTAACTTCCGGATTATCACAGAAATATATAAATATTTACTAGCCACTGGTAAACAAAACATTTTTTTTTACTCAAATCTTCCTGAAAGTCCACTCAAAGTTTTACTGATCGTTTGCAAAACTTATACAGCTTAGATAGGTAGATAGATATATAAATTTATTTTCCATATAACAATACAATAACAACACTACAGTCTACAGTTCCCCACAAAGGCTTCATGGCCCGTAGGAGGGGGATTATGACACAAAATCCTTACATTGAACTATTAAACTTAAACATTAACATGCAAAGCATTTGTTTCTTGAAAATGAAAAAATATAAACAAACATAAGAAAAGAGAGTTTATTAAATAAACTATGATGAATATATGCCTCCATCAAGGAAAAAATAATCATATGGAAACAAAATAATTTTTTTAAAGTCTTTTGATGGCGCCAAACCAGTGGCATTCTCGATGCGAATCGGGAAGGATTTCCCACATCAAATGACACACAATGAAAGGATTAAGATCGAATCTTACTGTCGGTGTACGTGGAATCCGAATATTTAGAAAACTACGGAGCTGATAATTTGACCGATCAAATACAGAAGAAGACATAAATCTAAGGGACCTGGGAAAATCACCAAGGAACTGAAGGAAAGCGGAAGACGCACAGGAGAAGAACATAGGTTTTTTAATATCAAGTAACAATTTAGTTGCCGAACGATTTCCATCCTGTATAAGATTTATAGCTTTACTATATGATGTGCTTAAAAGTGGTTTGAGAAAGGAAGAAAAAGTAGACATCCATCTGACTGGACAAAAAGAAACATTTAATTAAGATTAAGATAAATTTTAATTAAACAATCAATTCAGCTGTGAAACAAGATTCTTAGAATTAGTCAAGGAAAAATATGTTTCAGTTTTCTTAGAATACCGAGGTTTGCATACCTTCATTTTAATCAAATCAGTATGGTGTTTTCAAGATAAATTTTCATCTAGGAGGATACCTAGGAAATGGACATGACCATCCCTTTTTCTACTAATGAAGCCTTTGGATATATGAATTTCAGATAGTTGAGGACAAGCCTGAAATATATGAGAAAAAAACTAAAAATCAAGATTTAGAAACATTTAGAGCCAGAGAAATAGATTAAATTAAAACTCTCTCAAACAAGCCTCCTAACTTTGTAAGAACCTCATTCTTTGTTCTCCCAGAAGTAGTAAGGGTAGTATCATCGGCAGAAGTAACAAAAGAATCCAAGGAATACAAACTATGGTTATGGGTAGGGGAGAATGTTAGACGACGTATACAACAATAAATAAGATTTAATTGAGACAATAAGTAAATAACAAGAAACAGTAAATTAGAACTTACAATACATAATGCAAAATTAAAAATTCTATATTCCCTTCCCCAGAGAATGGCTAAATATAGTGTTAAAAATATAAAAAAATCAACGGAAATTAGGTCATTTACATAAATTAACAATAATTCTGGCCCTAAAGTTGACCCTTAAGGGACCCCTTGGTCTACACTTTATGGTGAGCTAAAAAGCGGATCAATAGAAATTATTCTACCAGACATGAAAGACTAGAACCAAGGAATTGCACTTTTTACGCCAAAAGGAGAAAGTTTAGAAAGAACACTGTTGGCTAGAGAAACAAATGCTTTACGAGCATCAAAAATCAAAACAACAAGAATCAAAAGGGGGTCTAGGGTAGAGCGAAGATAATTCAATAAAACTAATAAGCATGCTCACTTGAATGATTTTCTCGAAAACAAAATTGAAAATCGTTGAAAGTTAGAAGTAAGAAAATTGTTAAGACGAGAAAGCATCGACGAGGAATTTTTCAATCCCATAGAATTTTAATAATTTCCATATCAGTCGCTGGTTCCAAGAAAATTGACTTAAAACACGGTTGCCAAGATAAGACCTGCAGTTGGATCGTGACGGAGAAGAACTAACAGCAGAAGCGGTCGTTTTACCAATATTCGCAAAATAAAAAGTAAATGCATCTTGAAATTTCAGTTTGCCCTCGATAATTTAGCCCTCGATAATTTAGCCATGGAGATCCAAAAAAGAAGGGACTGATGGAGACTGAAAAGAGGGTCTAAAGACAGAATTTATAGCCTGCCAAGTTTTTCGAATATCTTTACCACAATCTGAAACACATTTATAATAATACTGGGACTTGGCCTTTCGACACACATAATTAAAAAGATTTTTAAAAATTTTAAATCACTGAAAGCGTATAGCTTTCAGAGAGGAGATAGCAGACTTACAGTCCTTCCGGAAATCTTTTTTCTACAACTTCATTAATGGATACCAGGAATCATCCTAGGATTTAGGGGAAAGGCACTCTTACACTTACGATTAGAAGGTGAAAAAGAGCAAATATCAAGAAAAGTATCTTTGATAGACTTATGAAAAGTATCAAATGAAATACAAAATCAGAATCAATCTCAAAATTATCCCAAGAAATATCTTCCAATCTTGACCTAAGCAGCATTAATTCCACTTCACCAAATTTAAGGCTGGACGCTTCTCCAGAATTTATACTGTCTTTTCAATTCTTTTTCTATCGCGGTATATCACACAAACACTCAAGGTTATCAGATTTCACTGCCGTCATTAAACTCAAGGGGTTTCTCACTGAAAATTATGATTAATGTATATTCATTCTTCGTAATTCGACAAGTAAATATGAATATTTATTTGGAAAAGAACTATTATTCGAGGAGAAAATTAGAGAAATTATTATTCGAGATTTTTTTTTTGAGGATGGGGGTTCAACTCTTACGAAAGAAATACCAGGAAAACACAGGAAAATTAAACTTTTCGCTGAGAAAATTAAGCATTATACAAATCTAAGGTGGGTGAATCCCTCGCCTGCGTGTGTGCCTGTGGTCTGGTCATCATTATTTGCCAGGAGACGCGGTATAAAATTGTGGAAATTACAAATAAAAGTACATATTTTCGGGTTTTTACTTCATGCAGACCTATTTAGAAAAATATAATTTAAATAATTGATCGCAGCGAAGAGTCAAATTTATTTCATTTTATCAAAAAGTTCGTGGTAACGAACTGTACTAAGGAGCGACCCGGCTCAATAGTAACCAAAACTCTAAAAAACGGATTTTTGATACCAATAGCTACATGAACAAAATCGCATTTTAATGCTGACTTTGAATATATGAGATACCTATCTAAAATTACGAGTCTAAGAAAAATTGCCTTATTTTAGAAAATAGAGGGAAACACCCAATAAAAGTAATAAAACCAAAATTACACCCATCCGAATCAGCCTATCAGGGAACCCTACCGTGGAAGTGTTAAGCTTCTATCAGCAAAAATATGGATTTTTTTTTCCAGGGGTGATTATATCGAACCAGTTGTCATAGAATGTTGCAAGCGGGCTCATTCCAACGGAAATGAAGTTATATACAAGTGAATTATATATAAAAAAATAGTACCCTTTTTAAGTGATCTCAAAAATTGGAGGGCACATAGGCCTCTTCCCACGCTAATACACTAACAGAATACAAAAGTTCGTTACGTAAGCTAACTCGTAAGTTACGTAGATCTTTTACTAGCAAAAACGTTCGTAAAATATTAAAAGTTCTAGTTGCCTTTTTAAGTAACCAAAACATTGGAGGGCAACTAAGCCTCCTCCCCTGCTCCTTTTTTCTCAAAGTGATTCTATCAAAATTATGAGAAATATAAATATGAAATTTCGTTTTAATTATTCATCTGTGGAGAGCCAAAATCAAAACATGCATTAGTTCAAAAACGTTCAGATATTAAATGAAAAAAAGACATGTTTTTAACTGAAAGCAAGGAGCAACATTAAAACTTAAAACGAATATAAATTACTTCGTATGTGAAAGGGGCTGCTCCCTCCTCAACGCCCCGCTCTTTACGCTAAAGTTTTATTCTTTTTCTCTCAATTCTACTTTTTAAAACAGTAAAAAACTTCAGCGTAAAGAGCGGGGTGTTGAGGAGGGAGCAGCCCCTTTCATATACGAAGTGATTTCTGTTCGTTTAAGTTTTAATGTCGCTCCTTACTTTCAGTTAAAAAAAACTTGTTCTTTTTATTTAGCTTATCCATACGGGTTCATTAAAAAATATTCTAAAGTTTGATTGTTGCTTGAGTATTTGTATATCTGAATTTGTATTCGGATAAGACTGTAATGACACATGATAACTACCCATACCTAGCACAGTTGGATTTATATAAACGGTTCTCGTATCTCCATACTTCTTGGCAACCTTCCGTCGACAATTTCGGGTAACAGTGCCTCAAAATAAAATTTTATTAGATTTGGTAGCATTTTGTTAGACCAGAATTCACGGTCACGACCAATCTTTTCATAATATAATTCCTCTTCCCCTAAAAATATTACAAAGTATACAAAATCAATGTCACAACATTCCAATTGCATTTGAATTTGGTAATAGTAGTCATGTGTTCTTTTCAGCTTTATTTCACTATTAACTTTCTTTTCTAGACATGTATTTTTTTTAAGCGCTATCCACTCTTCCAATGTAAGCCCTTTTGCTGTCAAAGGGCACTTCACCTCCAAAAGAGCCTTCTCACCCGAAGGAAAAATTGCTATCCCGTCCGGACTGGCCCCTAGAAACCCATATTCCTTGTGAATGAAAAGCCCAGCGGAGTTCACAATGCAACCCATTTTCTTTGCAAAAGCTGCAATAGCTACAGGCTCATACATCTGACCATGCTCCATTGCCTTTGTTTGGCGGTTTCTGGGATACAGCAGCTGCCGAACTAATGAGCCCACAGTCTTCAACCGCCTTTTACAAACATCACCAGCTACGGAAGCTGTAATTCTGTTTTTTTCTGTATTCTATCCAGCTATTATCGATAGAATTTCTCTGAAGTCTAGTGGCTTTTTCGATACTGAGGATATCTGTCGCAGTACATTGGAGACGAGTCAAAAAATCTGTTTTTGCAATTTCGAGCGCACTGCAATCAAGATCCGGAGCAGTTGCGTTCGAGCCGTAGTTTTTGTCTGCTCCGGTTGGCTCCCTGATTTCTTTTGAAGGGAGTTTTGTGGAAGCATTAGTGAAAAGGCGCTTTTTAGCAGACAGTTTTTTACGTCGAGCAGTAGTCATGGCCCGCTGTTGTGCAAGTTTTTTCAACTGCCTACTTGGTGTAGATCCTACAGTTCTTCGAAATATTTCAAGGCGAGCTGAGTGACCTTTCGTAAATCGGATTCCTGCTGCTTTAACACGGGTGGTATATCGCGCACTTTGGCTAACCATGATGTTTTTGCCACCTATAAGCCTTGCAACTATGCTCATAAAATATTCTGCCAGGTTGCTCGTGTGGTTTCCTATCAGTAGACGAGCCCTTCTGGTCAGCGTATCAAAGGCTGAATACACATGGCTGAGAAAGATGTTGCTAGGGGTGTCTTCAGGATTGACCTGTAGAACTTTCCCGGAGAACGAGCAGCTTGTAGGACAAAATCTATGATCGCCACGGAAAAAATGTAGAGGAATTGCCTTCAGCGCACTGATGAGATCCTTCACGCTTTTCTTCTCTGTGGTGGCACATACAATTGCATTTCTGGCAAAATCACACATTTTCTTTATTATTGCGGCACTAAGAAATCTTCTGCATTCGGCATTTTCATGCTGCTTCTTATATAGTCTGTTTTTCAAGCATTTGCACGCATGATTAGCATACTCAATTTTTTGTACATTTCTGCCATATGGTACCCTTGCTATAATTTCAGAACGGGTAATCGAATCGCCGTCGGCAACAAATCGAGTATATCTTAGATTGTGCATGGATGTTGCTATTCGGAATGCGTCAACTAATATATCTGACTCCATACCTGTACTGGGCCCCTGCCAGTTCATAAAACATGTATGTTCAGGAACAGATCTATTAACTTGATGCCTGTATTTCACGCAAGTACAGCAATATTTGTTCCTAATTCCTAGATTTAAGAGTTTCTTCGAATAGAAACCTATCACCACTCCACAGCCTGAGAGTGCACGATATCTATTCCCATAACTTCGTGTACACCAGCTTCCATCAACTATAACACATGTCTCTACAGCTCCATTTGGGTGAATTTTCTCACCTGCTTCCAGTGCCATCCTTCGCTCGGTTTTCCCATTTTCGATAAGATAATCATAGAGAACTTTTTCCAATTCTACGCAAATTTCTTTCTCAAATTTCGTAAAGACTTTTTGAGACGGGGTATTTATTCCAATGGTAGAGAAAAGTTCTTGAACCTGGGCGTGAGTCATTCCACCATTTATTGCACCAACCACTACCTCTTTGTTGACACTTACTGTTCCTGTTTCTGTTTTGTGTTTCTTTCTGATAGTATTCACACAATCAAAATCAGTCCTTTTCCGTTTTTTGACTACGGTTTTCGTTGAGTCTTTTTTTTAAGCCTTCTAGGAGCAAGGGGTTTTTCTGTGTGAATTGTGGCTTCCTCATGACATGATTCGCATTTGAAGATGAGTCTTGAGCGCAATCCAGCTCTATGTTCTTTAGAAAACATCATATTTGAAACCAAATTGATGTCTTGGCACCTGTAAATAAAATGCTAATTGGTTGTGAGGAAGTAAAATAGTAAAGTAGCGATTTTATTGTTTTGGTAGAAAGGAAAGTGCTATAGCTTCAAAAAGGATAGGTAGTATGTAGAGTAGTGAGCGATGTAGGGTAATTAAAATATGAAATAAAATATAAAATATAGCTAGAAATGGGCGAAAAGTGGAAATTATACGATCTAACCGAAAGTTTGTTGTATTTCATTGTCAGATTAAACCACCCAATTTTATTTATGTATGTAACCAAGCCAAAAACTGTCCTGGAACTACCAATCAGGAAAGCCAAGTATTTCAAAACTTTACAAAATCCTTTGGGGCATGACAGGAAATGCCCTCTAAACAGACCCGTGTCGATTTACCAAATTCCAACGGAAATTACTAACCAAATTCCAAGAAAAATTAAGTCTCACTTGACTCCCTAAAATCAAATTCAAAGTAAAAATCCGTGCCCCAAATTCAGTTGCATCTCAGCTATCATTTAAATTTTTATTCGAGTAATTCACAAAGTTCTTATTAGTACGATTAAAAATACCAATATGCTTTTATGAGTTAGGAGGATCAAATTAGCTAGTTTATTTCTCAAATCGTTTAAAGCCTTTGCAGACATTCTTTCAGAACCTTTATCCGTACTTTTTAATGATTAGATAAAAAAACAAGTATTTTAAATGAAAGTAAGGAGCAACATTAAAACTTAGAACGAACAGAAATTATCCCGTATATGAAAGAGGCTGTTTCCTCCTCAACGCCCCACTCTTTACGCTAAAGTTTGACTCTTTCTCTTAACTCTACTTTTTAAAACAGTAAAAACTTTAGCGTAAAGAGCGGGGCGTTGATGAGGAAGCAGCCCCTTTCATATACGAAGTAATTTCTGTTCGTCTTAAGTTTTAATGTCGCTCCTTACTTCTGTTAAAAAAAAACTGTTTTTTTTATATTTAATTTCTGAACGTTTTTGAATCAATGCATGTTTTGATTTTGGCTCTCCGCAGATGAATAATTAAACCGAAATTTTAATAATTATTTTTTTGTCTAAAGCGCTTTCTCATAGTTTTGATCGAATGATTTTGAGAAAAAATGGAGCGGGGGAGGATGCCTAGTTGCCGTCCGATTTTTTGGTTACTTAAAAAGGCAACTAACAATTTTAATTTTTTACGAATCTTTTTATTAGTAAAAGATACACGTAACATACAAATCAGCTTACGTAACTAACTTCTGTATTCTCATGTTTTTATTACGTATACGAAGGGGCTCACCCCCTCGTTAGTACCACGCTCTTTACATTAAAGCTTAAATTTTGTCCCAATTTCTTACGAATGACCCCTGAATCACAAAAGCCGTAGAATAAATAGTTGAAATTACTAAAAATACTTTAGCGTAAAGAGCGAGGTATTAGGAGGAGGTGAGCCTATCGTATGCTTAATAATTTCCGTTCGTTTTAAGCTTTAATGCTTCTCCTTACTTTCAGTTGAAAAAAGCTTTTTCATATTTATTTTTTCATTATTTTTTTTTAAATAATACTAGAAAATCCTGGGCTCCCTTCATGAAAATTTTCTTCCCCCATGACAAATTCCTCCAAGGAAAGTTCCCCCAACATATCCCACTCTTCTTCGAGTTACGAGTTTGGAAATTAAGGGGAAACGCCCCTAAACGTCATAGTATATTTTTTTATTTTTCAAAATGGCAAGTTTTTTTTTTTAAATGGAGAGTTGTGAGACAGAGTCAAACTTTAGCGTAGAAAGCAAGGCGTTGAGAAGGGAACAGCCCCTATCATATACGGAGTAATTTCTGTTCGTTTTAAGTTTTAATGTTGCTCCTTACTTTCAGTTGAAAAAACTTGTTTTTTTTTATTTATTTCAGAATAGCGCGACTCATTTTTTCTGCCGATTGATTAGCTTTCGTCATAAATTAATACAGAAGTAAAAAGTGGGGCTATTTCAAAATGTAATGGGGAAATATATAATGGGCTATAAACTGTCACTTAAAGAGGGGCGAGGGGTGGGGTATAGCAAAGCATTCGCTCTTAGGAAAAGTATAAGTAGCTACTTATGGTTGTTTTAAGTTCTTTTCTGAATTTTTAGGCCTTCCTTCAAAAGTGCCCCTCTCCTTGTTTTTTACCAAAAATATAATTTAAAAGATCTATTGTTTAATACTGTAAAAACTTTAGCGTAAAGAGCGGGGCGTTGAGGAGGGAACAGCCCCTTTCATATACTGGGTAATTTCTGTTCGTTTTAAGTTTTAATGTTACTCCTTCCTTTCATTTAAAAAATATCGTTTTTTATTTAATTTCTGAACGTTTTTTTTTAGTTAATCCATATTTTTGATTTCGGCTCTGCTCAGATGAATAATTAAAACGAAATTTGAATTTTTATTTTTTTGGCTAAACGGCTTTCTCATAATTTTGATCGAAACGATTTTGAGAAAAATGAGCGGGGAAGGAGGTCCAGCTGCTCTCCAATTTTTTGCTACTTAAAAAGGCAACTAGAGCTTTTAGTTTTTTACGATGGTTTTCATTAGTAAAAATATACATAACTTACGAATTAGCTTACCTAACGAACTTCTATATTCGCATGTATCTATTATGTATATAAGGGGGGCTCGCCCACTTGTCAATACCTCGCTCATTACACTAAAGCTTAAATTTTGTCCTAAATCCTTAAGAATAACCCCTGAATCACAAAGGCCGTAGAATAAATAATTGAAATTACTAAAAAATACTTTAGCGTAAAGAGTGAGAGATTAGGAGGAAATGAACCCCTTATATGTGTAATATTTTTTGTTCTTCTTAAGTTTTACCGCTGGTCCTTACTTTCAGTTGAAAACACTTTTTCATATTTATTTTTTATTGTTTTTTTAAATCATGCTAGAAAATCCTGCCCCCTCCCATTCATGGAAATTTTCCTCCCCATGACAAATTCCTCCATGTAAAGTTTCCCCAACATAACCTCCTCTTCTCAACCCCTCCTTCCAACCAAAAAATCCCACTGAAAACGTCTGTACACTTCCCAATAATCATTACTATGTGCTAACACTGGTCAAAGTTTTTAACTTGCAGCTTCTCCCATGGGAACTTTGGGGGGGTAAGTCGTCCTGAAAGACATAGTTATAAGGTTTTTCAACTATGCTGAATAAAATGGCTATATCAGGATTTTGATGGCGCTAGAACTTTTCATTTCCATTTGAATGAGCCCTCTCGCAAAATTTTAAGACCACTGGGTCGGTACGATCACCCTTGGAAAAAAGAATTAAATAAATAAACACGCATCTGGGATTTGTGTTTTGGCAAAATATTCAAAATTCTACATTCTTGTAGATAGGAGCTTGAAACTTGTACAATAAGGTTCTGTGATGCGCTGAATCTGATGGTGTTACTTTCTTTAAGATTAAATGACTTTTAGGGGGGTTCCCTCATTTTCGAAAATAAGGTAAATTTTCTTAGGCTCGTAACTTTTGATGGGTAAGACTAAACTTGATGATGAAACTCACATATTTAAAATCGGCATAACAGTGCGATTCTTGAGATG